>NW_024404638.1:0-50682 GCF_905171775.1 Rana temporaria
AAATCGGGGGGTGAGAGAACGGGACAAGGACATACCGGGGGGGTGAGAGAACGGGACAAGGACATACCGGGGGGTGAGAGAACGGACAAGGACATACCGGGGGGTGAGAGAACGGGACAAGGACATACCGGGGGGTGAGAGAACGGGACAAGGATATACCGGGGGGTGAGAGAACAGGACAAGGACATACCGGGGGGTGAGAGAACGGGACAAGGATATACCGGGGGGTGAGAGAACGGGACAAGGATATACCGGGGGGTGAGAGAACGGGACAAGGATATACCGGGGGGGTGAGAGAACGGGACAAGGACATACCGGGGGGTGAGAGAACGGGACAAGGACATACCGGGGGGGTGAGAGAACAGGACAAGGACATACCGGGGGGTGAGAGAACGGGACAAGGACATACCGGGGGGGTGAGAGAACAGGACAAGGATATACCGGGGGGTGAGAGAACAGGACAAGGACATACCGGGGGGGTGAGAGAACGGGACAAGGATATACCGGGGGTGAGAGAACGGGACAAGGACATACCGGGGGTGAGAGAACGGGACAAGGACATACCGGGGGGTGAGAGAACAGGACAAGGATATACCGGGGGGGTGAGAGAACAGGACAAGGATATACCGGGGGGTGAGAGAACAGGACAAGGACATACCGGGGGGGTGAGAGAACGGGACAAGGATATACCGGGGGTGAGAGAACGGGACAAGGACATACCGGGGGTGAGAGAACGGGACAAGGACATACCGGGGGGTGAGAGAACGGGACAAGGACATACCGGGGGGTGAGAGAACGGGACAAGGACATACCGGGGGGTGAGAGAACGGGACAAGGATATACCGGGGGGTGAGAGAACGGGACAAGGACATACCGGGGGTTGCGAGAGGACAAGGACATACCGGGGGGTGAGAGAACGGGACAAGGACATACCGGGGGGGTGAGAGAACGGGACAAGGACATACCGGGGGGTGAGAGAACGGGACAAGGATATACCGGGGGGGTGAGAGAACGGGACAAGGACATACCGGGGGGGTGAGAGAACGGGACAAGGACATACCGGGGGGGTGAGAGAACGGGACAAGGACATACCGGGGGTGAGAGAACGGGACAAGGACATACCGGGGGTGAGAGAACGGGACAAGGACATACCGGGGGGGTGAGAGAACGGGACAAGGACATACCGGGGGGGTGAGAGAACGGGACAAGGATATACCGGGGGGGTGAGAGAACGGGACAAGGACATACCGGGGGGGTGAGAGAACGGGACAAGGATATACCGGGGGGTGAGAGAACGGGACAAGGATATACCGGGGGGTGAGAGAACGGGACAAGGGCATACCGGGGGGGTGAGAGAACGGGACAAGAACATACCGGGGGGGTGAGAGAACGGGACAAGGACATACCGGGGGGTGAGAGAACGGGACAAGGACATACCGGGGGGTGAGAGAACGCGACAAGGACATACCGGGGGGTGAGAGAACGGGACAAGGACATACCGGGGGGTGAGAGAACGCGACAAGGACATACCGGGGGGGTGAGAGAACGGGACAAGGATATACCGGGGGGTGAGAGAACAGGACAAGGATATACCGGGGGGGTGAGAGAACGGGACAAGGACATACCGGGGGGTGAGAGAACGGGACAAGGACATACCGGGGGGTGAGAGAACGGGACAAGGATATACCGGGGGGTGCGAGAACGGGACAAGGACATACCGGGGGGGTGAGAGAACAGGACAAGGGCATACCGGGGGGGGTGAGAGAACGGGACAAGGACATACCGGGGGGCGAGAGAACGGGACAAGGACATACCGGGGGGTGAGAGAACGCGACAAGGACATACCGGGGGGGTGAGAGAACGGGACAAGGACATACCGGGGGGTGAGAGAACGCGACAAGGACATACCGGGGGGGTGAGAGAACGGGACAAGGATATACCGGGGGGTGAGAGAACGGGACAAGGACATACCGGGGGGTGAGAGAACGGGACAAGGACATACCGGGGGGGTGAGAGAACGGGACAAGGATATACCGGGGGGTGAGAGAACGGGACAAGGATATACCGGGGGGTGAGAGAACGGGACAAGGATATACCGGGGGGGTGAGAGAACAGGACAAGGACATACCGGGGGGGTGAGAGAACGGGACAAGGACATACCGGGGGGTGAGAGAACGGGACAAGGACATACCGGGGGGTGAGAGAACGGGACAAGGACATACCGGGGGGTGAGAGAACGGGACAAGGATATACCGGGGGGTGAGAGAACGGGACAAGGACATACCGGGGGTGAGAGAACGGGACAAGGACATACCGGGGGGTGAGAGAACGGGACAAGGACATACCGGGGGGTGAGAGAACGGGACAAGGGCATACCGGGGGGGTGAGAGAACAGGACAAGGACATACCGGGGGGTGAGAGAACGGGACAAGGACATACCGGGGGGTGAGAGAACGGGACAAGGACATACCGGGGGGTGAGAGAACGGGACAAGGACATACCGGGGGGTGAGAGAACGGGACAAGGACATACCGGGGGGTGAGAGAACGGGACAAGGACATACCGGGGGGTGAGAGAACGGGACAAGGACATACCGGGGGGTGAGAGAACGGGACAAGGACATACCGGGGGGGGGGTGAGAGAACGGGACAAGGCCATACCGGGGGGTGAGAGGACAAGGACATACCGGGGGGGTGAGAGAACGGGACAAGGACATACCGGGGGGGTGAGAGAACGGGACAAGGACATACCGGGGGGTGAGAGAACGGGACAAGGACATACCGGGGGGTGAGAGAACGGGACAAGGACATACCGGGGGGTGAGAGAACGGGACAAGGACATACCGGGGGGGGGGGTGAGAGAACGGGACAAGGCCATACCGGGGGGTGAGAGGACAAGGACATACCGGGGGGGTGAGAGAACGGGACAAGGACATACCGGGGGTGAGAGAACGGGACAAGGATATACCGGGGGGTGAGAGAACGGGACAAGGACATACCGGGGGGTGAGAGAACGGGACAAGGACATACCGGGGGGGGGTGAGAGAACGGGACAAGGACATACCGGGGGGGTGAGAGAACGGGACAAGGACATACCGGGGGGGTGAGAGAACGGGACAAGGACATACCGGGGGGTGAGAGAACGGGACAAGGACATACCGGGGGGGTGAGAGAACGGGACAAGGACATACCGGGGGGTGAGAGAACGGGACAAGGACATCCCGGGGGGGTGAGAGAACGGGTCAAGGACATCCCGGGGGGGTGAGAGAACGGGTCAAGGACATCCCGGGGGGGTGAGAGAACGGGACAAGGACATACCGGGGGGTGAGAGAACGGGACAAGGACATACTGGGGGGTGAGAGAACGGGACAAGGAAATACCGGGGGGGTGAGAGAACGGGACAAGGACATACCGGGGGGGGTGAGAGAACGCGACAAGGACATACCGGGGGGGTGAGAGAACGCGACAAGGACATACCGGGGGGGTGAGAGAACGGGACAAGGACATACCGGGGGGTGAGAGAACGGGACAAGGACATACCGGGGGGTGAGAGAACGGGACAAGGATATACCGGGGGGTGAGAGAACGGGACAAGGATATACCGGGGGGGTGAGAGAACGGGACAAGGACATACCGGGGGGTGAGAGAACGGGACAAGGACATACCGGGGGGGTGAGAGAACGGGTCAAGGACATCCCGGGGGGGTGAGAGAACGGGACAAGGACATACCGGGGGGTGAGAGAACGGGACAAGGACATACTGGGGGGTGAGAGAACGGGACAAGGAAATACCGGGGGGGTGAGAGAACGGGACAAGGACATACCGGGGGGGGTGAGAGAACGCGACAAGGACATACCGGGGGGGTGAGAGAACGCGACAAGGACATACGGGGGGGGTGAGAGAACGGGACAAGGACATACCGGGGGGTGAGAGAACGGGACAAGGACATACCGGGGGGTGAGAGAACGGGACAAGGATATACCGGGGGGTGAGAGAACGGGACAAGGATATACCGGGGGGTGAGAGAACGGGACAAGGACATACCGGGGGGGTGAGAGAACAGGACAAGGACATACCGGGGGGTGAGAGAACGGGACAAGGATATACCGGGGGGTGAGAGAACGGGACAAGGATATACCGGGGGGGTGAGAGAACGGGACAAGGACATACCGGGGGGGTGAGAGAACGGGACAAGGATATACCGGGGGGGTGAAAGAACAGGACAAGGACATACCGGGGTCCTAAATGTAATTTTTTTTTATTTTTTTTTTTTTAATAAAAAAAGAAAATTGCCACCTGGGGACCTCCGGGGCCCTTACAAATAAAAAAAAAAAGGGGTTGCCATCCGGGCCCCTAGGGACCTCTGGGCCCTTTAATAAAAATAAAGAAAATATATTTTAAAAAATACAAAAGGGGGGGGGGGGGTTGCCATCCGGGCCCCTGGGGACCTCCGGGCCCCTTACAGGTGCACTGCCTGTACCCCACTGATGGGGGCCCTGCACACTCGTGCACTTTTTTGCGTGTGCGCTCACATAAGATTTTGTTTTTGTGCACATTTCTGGGTGTGGCCAATGTGGTCCTGGGTGTGGCTCTGGCCAATGTGGTGAAAGGAAATGATTGGCATGGTTCCGCTTGCTGTCCTGAAATGAGGAATTCTCCTCTTGGGAGATGTGATGAGACGTGTGAAGATCTTCTCTTCTTCTAAGAAGGTTTTACTCGGCTGCTGAATCTTTTTGCTTGACATTCCCTTTCCCTGGGCTGCTATGAACTCCTGAGCTACATCTCATTCTTGTTCCTGTAAATCCCAAAACATATTGAATGAATAAAATTGTTTGTTTATAAAAAGCAATACAATGTTATTTCTTCTCATCCCAGGACTCTGTTTTCTGCAAGGTGGCCGGAGAAGGAGGAGCACCAGCTGCCGGGCGTTACTCCTGATATGATGAGGCTAATCCTCCAGTACGCCTACACCACCACCGTACCCATCATCACCGTCCCCATCACCACCGCCGCCACCGTCCCCATCACCACCGCCGCCACCGTCCCCATCACCACCACCGTCCCCATCACCACCACCGTCCCCATCATCACCGCCACCACCGTCCCCATCACCACCACCGTCCCCATCACCACGCCGCCACCGTCCCCATCACCACCACCGTCCCCATCATCGCCGCCTCCACCACCACCGTCCCCATCACCACCGCCACCACCGTCCCCATCATTACCGCCACCGTACCCATCATCACCACCGTACCTATCACCACCATCCATGTGGAAGAGCTGTTCATAGCTGCAGACCAGTTTATCATCTTCAGTCTGCAGTGGCGATGCGCTGATCACATCCTGGAGCAACTGTCACCGGAGAACTGCATTGGAATTGCAAAGTTCTTCAGCCATTTCCACTGTCCTGAGCTCACCCAACAGGCCAATGGATTTCTATACCATCACTTTGAGGCAGTCACAGCAAGATCAGAGGAATTCATGGACCTAACGCTGGAAGAACTGCAGGATCTGATCACCAAAGATGAACTGAAAGTAAAAACGGAGGATGTCGTCTTTGAAGCCCTCATGAAATGGATGGAGCACGACCCAAATCATCGTGGGCAGTACCTCGCCACCTACTGCCTAAGGTAAGGTGAACTCCATGTACTGATTGGGGTTGATTTATTAATACTGGAGAGAGCAAAATGTGGTGCAGCTCTGCATAGAACCCGAGATTCACCAGAAATAGTGTCCCTCTATTACTTTTCTGGGGACAACCCAAATCCCAAACTAAAAACACCCTTTGCACCCAAAAGGGGAAGTTCCGCTTTAAAGCAGTTGTAAATGAAAAAATGTTTTTCCTTTTTAAAATAACAAACATGTGATACTTGCCTCCACTGTGCAGTTTGTTTTGTACAGAGTGGCCCCGATCCTCCTCTTCTGGGTCCCTCTGCGGCTGTCTCTGGTCCTCCCGGCAATTACCACAGTCATGCGAGAGCTTGCATGGTGGTCAGTAATTGTGGGCGCGCTCCCGTGATACACCGAGCAGCCATAGCCGCTCGCTGTATCACTCAGCGCGCCGCGACACTGGATGTGATTGGCTAGAGCGGATGGATTGAGAGTCAATCAGCCACCAGGCTGAGCGGCGAAGAGGATCTCAGGACTGAGCGCGGGACTTTCGTCGTGTCAGGTAAGTAAAACGGGGGGGCGGGCGGCGGCAACACCAGATGTTTTTTCACCTTCATGCATAGATTGCATTAAGGTGACATTTTTTTTTCTTTTACAACTCCTCTAAGTCCTCCCCCACTGCCACATCTGCACCTCTTTTTTGTGGGGGAGGCAGGTACCTAGTTTTGACAGGTATCTTCTCCCACTTTTGCTCAGATCTAAGCAATCCAAGTAGAAGTTCTTCTCCTCTCCCCCTCCCTCCCCAAAGTCTTATGGGGGCTCCTGATGTGAATGGGGGGCTCTTATCTAATAGAGGCGCTGGCTGGTATAAGGGCGCTCTGTTGTGATGGGGGTCTCTAAGGGGAGGGGTGTGAAGAAAAGGTGACACCCCTGAAGCTCTGATCTGTCCATCATCACATACCATGCAGGGTTATTCCCTATACATTGTACATGGTGGAGGAAGGGGTGTGACAGACCACAGTGGCTTCCCGGAGAAAGCTTTGACCAAAAAAAAAAAAAAACACAATCCTGGAAGCTGATTGGTTTCTATGCACTCTCTCTCCAGTTTTAGTAAATCAACCCCAATGATTATTAGCTATTACTATCAGCTATAGCCACTGGCAATAATTGCATGTCAGAAATAAACAGGAAAGGAACATGTAACCTTTGAAGTGTGTGTATGTGTTTGTTGGGGGGAGGGGGCGCTGCAATGTTTTAGAAGCCAGCCGATACAAATACTGCAGCTGCTGACTTTTAATATTAGGACACTTGCCTGTCCAGCGACGCGATCGCTCGTCACTCTGCTGCCCCCCGCCATCCTCGGTGAGGGAACCAGGAAGTGAAGCGCTACGGCTTCACTGCCCGGTTCCCTACAGCGCATGCGCGAGTCGCGCTGCGCCATGCTCACTGGTTCCCGCTGTGCTCTGAGAGACGGGGGGGGGGGGTGACGTTCTGCCCGCAGAATCCCTACAGACTGTATGGCCAGAAGTGGGTGCAAATGGCTGTCTTTCGACAGGTATCTGCACCCCCCTCCCCCTGAAAGGTGCCAAATGTGACCCCGGAGGAGGGAGGGTTCCGATCAGCCGGAGTTCCACTTTTACAGCAGACATCTCTTAATAACCGTTTTTACTCTTTTAGCCCGTAAAACTGCAGCGGCTGGTCGGCAAGCAGTTAAAGTGGACTATGCATCAACATTCAAGGTCCCTTTATAGTCCCCTACCCCTATGGAAAAGATGCCACCTTGACGCCCTCCACTGCATTATGGCATGGGGGTAACATGCATAGTGGGAAGGAAGCCCATTCATTGAATAGTTTGCTTATGCTTCTGAATGGAGAAAAATAAATGTACACCTTCTCTTGCACCGCAATGCCTGGTACTGGCGAGTGTTGGAGAGCTGCTGGGCTGCTCCAAAAAATAAATAAACCAATATATGGCAGCACAACACACCAATTTGCTGAAGCCAGCCTCTGCCCACAGCACCTAGGCGTGGGGTGACATCATGGGCTTTCTGATTCCAGAACATGCAAGAGCTCTGGAGTTTCCTCTTGTAAGATTTGGGTGCCCAGCACCCCGAGGATCTCGCTAGGCCCATGCACCCCGAGGATCTCGCTAGGCCCATGCACCCCGAGGATCTCGCTAGGCCCATGCACCCCGAGGATCTCGCTAGGCCCATGCACCCCGAGGATCTCGCTAGGCCCATGCACCCCGAGGATCTCGCTAGGCCCATGCACCCCGAGGATCTCGCTAGGCCCATGCACCCTCACACTACACATGGAAGTTGTGGGTAATTGTATAAGCTTATTATAAAGTCTGAAGCCAGCTTGGACAATTGTCACCTGGTGTCCCCAATGGAAGATTTCCTCTCTATCCCTGCTTTGGTCACAATTAGAGGGTGACTCTCCCCAATCACTGATTTCACTCTCATGGGACACTGCAGGCTCCACACCTTGGCATGCATTTTATTAATGGGACATGAAATGGGGGGGGGTTTTGGAATTGGAGTTCCAAAAACAGCCAACCAAAAATATTAGAAAATTGTGAGTAACGCGCATCAAACTGATCAAGGCATTTCATAAATGACAGGTCCTCATTAACTTTAGATCTGGGTGTGAAAAGTTGTCTGCATTTGTTTTTTTACTTCTGACTCGTAATCCTCTGTTTCCTCCAGGTCTCCCGTCGTCATGTCCAGCTCTGTTTCCCTCAAGGAGATTTTGAACTCGGCCATAGGTTCTCCTGAACTCAGGGGGTGTCCACTTCAATGCCCTCCACTTTCTGCTCCATGGTCTCCTGGATCACCTACAGCTTGGGCATGTACAAAGACAACTGTCCCCGGAAGAGAGGGGGTTTATCCAGCCGGGGTCAATTCAAGTGGAGGACACCAGCAGACCATCCACTTTCTTCCACCAGCTACAGGAGAAAATATCTAAGATGGAGGCCAGACTTCTCCAGCTAGACTCTCTGCCCAGCTCTACCAGCCTTCTGCAAGGTAGCCAGTCACAGAACAAGCCCGGAGAGGTGGAGGTCAATGAAAATGGTCAATGAAAATGATTTTTCACGAAACAAGTCGGGCGGAACGAGCAGCGCACTGACGTCGCCCTCCTGGACTGCTCAGATTCCCTTGGCGGACGGGTCTGTCTGCTTGTGGCCGGCACAGCAGACTTAAGGCTTTTTGTATACTGCAAAATTGTGAGTTTTTAGTGTTTTTATGTTTTTATACTACTAAAGTCTAAAAGGTTTTACACCATCGAGGCAATTTCTGCTTTTGTTTCCATACTCATGCGATTTGGTAATCACTAGTTGGGGATCGTATCCTCATCTCAAGATTCCAATCAGGCTGTGTATCTGCTTGCCGACCAGCCGCCGCAGTTTTATGGCGGCAGGTCGGCTCTGCTGGGCGAGAGCCCGTAGCTCTACGTCACCTTGCCCAGCAGCCACTAGGGGCCCAGCTCGTCCCCGACTCCTGTGCGCCTGCCCGCCGCCGGGCACCCGCAATCGCTCGTTACAGAGCGGGGACCGGGAGCTGTGGGTGTAAACCCACAGCTCCCGGTCCTGTCAGGGGCAGAAATGCCTGACACAATGTATGAACAACGATCAGTCATTTCCCCTCGTGAGGCCCCCCCCTACAGTTAGAACACACCCAGGGAACATATTTAACCCCTTCCTCGCCCCCTAGTGTTAACCCCTTCACTGCCTTTTTATAGTAATCAATGCATTTTTATAGCACTGATCGCTGCCATTACTAGTAAAAAAAAATAAAAAATATATTAATAAAAATGCCATAAAACTACCCCCTATTTTGTAAACGCTATAACTTTTGCGCAAACCAATCAAACGCTTATTGCGATTTTTTATTTTTTTATTTTTTTCCCAAAAATATGTAGACGAATACGTATCGGAATAAACTGAGGAAAAAAATCGTTTTTTATATATTTTTGGGAATATTTATTATAGCAAAAAGTAAAAAATATAATTTGTTTTCAAAATTGTCGCTCTATTTTTGTTTATAGCGCAAAAAATAAAAACCGCAGAGGTGATCAAATACCACCAAAAGAAAGCTCTATTTGTGGGAAAAAAGGACACAAATTTTTGTTTGGTAGCCACGTCGCACGATCGCGCAATTGTCTGTTAAAGCGACGCAGTGCCGAATCGCAAAGTGCTCTGGTCTTTGACCAGCAAAATGGTCCGGGGGTTAAGTGGTTAAACCAAATCCAGCAATTCTTCACATCTATATGCCATTTGGGGTCCCCTATAACCAAGGGACCACCCGGATCTGGTAAGCAGATCTGCGTTCTCTATCGGGGGATGGGCTGTCACTCTCATTTGTGATTTAATTTGAACATACCAACTAAGGACTTTTTTTTCACATGGGTGGAGGAAGATTCTCTCCTGTGTGTTTTTTTTTTTTTTCCCCTTGTTTTATTGATGCAAATTTTTCCTTTTTTATTAACTTAACCACTAAAGGCTCTTTCACACGTCCGTTCCGTTCGTCCGTTTTTTGGACGTCCGTTAACGGACCGCAATGCTTCCCTATGGGTTAACGTCCGTTGGCATCCGTCTGCGTTAAGTTCCGTTTTTTTGGACGGAAGAAAACCCTATTTTTCTTCCGTCAAAAAAACGGAACGGACGAAAAACGGACGTTAGCGGATGATGCGTTTACCATCCGATCCGCTAACATCCGTTTTTCATCAAAATATGTAAAAAGCCCCCCAAAAAAAAAAAAAAAAAAACGGACTGAAAAACGGATCAACTGATGAAAAAAAAACTGATCTAAAAAACTGAGCTGACGTGTGAAAGAGCCCTTAAGACCCGGACCTTTTAGGCAGATAAATGCCCAGGCCAGGTTTTGCGATTCGGCACTGCGTCGCTTTAACAGACACTTGCGCGGTCGTGCGACGTGGCTCCCAAACAAAATTGACGTCCTTTTTTCCCCACAAATAGAGCTTTCTTTTGGTGGCATTTGATCTCCTCTGCGGTTTTTATTTGTTGTGCTATAAACAAAAAAAGAACGACAATTTAGAAAAAAATGCAATATTTTTTACTTTTTGCTATAATAAATATCCCCAAAAATATATAAAAAAAAATGTTTTCCTCAGTTTAGGGCGATACGTATTCTTCTACCTATTATTGGTAAAAAAAAATCACAATAAGTGTTTATCGATTGGTTTGCGCAAAATGTATAGTGTTTACAAAATAGGGGATAGTTTTATTGCATTTTTGTTTTTATTTTTTTTTTTTTAATACTAATGGCGGCGATCAGTGTTTTACCTTTTAGCAGCGCGTGTGGCGGGGGACGCTGAGCCAGCCAGACAGGCTCTCCACGCTGGATCGAGCTGGCGCGGAATCTCCGGGCTTCCGGATAGCCGAGGGGCGGGGTATGCGCTCCACAGGGCGGAAGTGGCACCAACTTCCGCCGGATGCGCGTCATCGATCGGCGCCGTGGGGACTCGTTCCGGTCTCCATTCAAAACGGCGCGGCAACGCGGTACAGGCCCGGAGCGGGGTGTTATCGGCCAGGCCGTGTGTATACCCTTTGCAGCATGGAAGAGGCAAGTCAGGCCGTGGATCCGTGCGCTGCAGGCTCCGGTGCCTCTCGGGTAAGAGGGTGAGGGAGGGCTTCTCTTACTCTGGGAGGCTGGCACTTACACTCCTTAAGGTGGAGAACCTGTGGTGGAGGGTAGGCACACAGTAGCACAGAGGTGTTAAGAAAAGGCATATTCTAAATAAACTTCCCGGTCTGTCATTTCAGGTCAAAGTGCCGCCTGTGCAGACTCCCAGGAAGAAATGTGCCGTGTGTGGGGCAAAAATTAGCCTTACTTGGAAAAAGCCATTATGCCCTGACTGTGTCAGCGATCTAGTGAAGGATGATTCAGCAACAGAGTGCCGTAAAATCCTTTCCTCCGTTAGGGAAGAACTGGCGTCCACCTTTTCTTCATTCAGAGGAATGATGGATAGACTTCAGGTCCCCTCCCCCTTGCCTAGGGCTTCTAGTACCCCTTCCTTATCTGAAGGGCTTCCACAGGAGGAAGAAAGGGCGGAGAGTGGGTGGACACATTCAGGCCCAACCTCATCCCAGGCAGAATCTGCCTCAGGGTCCGAGGACGAAGAAGAATCCTCCAGGGGATCTAGATATAAGCTGACTTTGGAGGACGTGGGAGATTTGCTAAAAGCGGTCTATGACACGCTAGAAATCCGTGAGGAGCAGGTCATACTTTCTAAGCATGACCAGATGTACTTGGGGTCTAATGCACAGAAAGCCAAGGTTTTCCCTGTACACAAATGTCTCATAGATTAGATTTGATTTTGCTGGAATGGGAACGTCCAGAAAGAAGGCCTTTTTTCTCAGGAAGCCTTAAGAGAAGGTTCCCTTTTGAAGCTGACCCTTCCCAGCCATGGAATAAAATTCCGAAACTAGACGCACCACTGGCCAAAGTTTCCAAAAATACGGACTTAGCCTTTGACGATCTAGGAGCTCTAAAAGATCCTATGGACAAGAGGGGAGATGTATTGCTCAAAAGAGCCTGGGATGCCTCCTCTATTGGCTTAAAACCAGCCTTGGCGGCCACATGTGTAGCCAGGAATCTGGAATGCTGGCTTACGCAATTGCAGTCCCATATTGCAGCGGGTACCCCCAGACAGCAGTTGCTGGGCTCATTCCCTTTGCGGTTTAAAGCGGTAGGGTTTCTAGCGGATGCCTCCGCTGAGTCCGTCCGACTAGCCGCTAGGTCTGCGGCCTTGGTTAACGCCGCTAGGCGGGCAGTGTGGCTTAAGACCTGGCCAGGAGATTCAGGTTCCAAACTTAAACTCTGCGAGCTGCCGTTCTCGGGCGACCATTTGTTTGGCCCCGGCCTACAAGAGGCACTGGAAAGAACCCAAGACAGAAAAGTCCTTTCCGGAGAAAAAGAACGACAATAAGCGTTTTTTTCGCGGCTTCAGGCAGCAGGGGGCAAAGGAGCGTGATGGTCACCCCAAAAAACACTGGTCAGGGCAAAGAGGGCGTGGGAGAGGTAATATCCTATTCAATCCACCCCAAAGCCCCAGTGACGCCGCGGTCCCCGTGGGAGGAAGATTGGGGGAGTTCCTTCCGCAGTGGATTCTATCCACGCCAAGTCCATTCGTCCTAGATATTATCAGGAATGGTTACAGGCTGGAATTCGAGGCGAACCCCCCCCCCCCCTATGTTTGTACTGACCAAATTGGCAAAGGATCGAGATAAGGCACAAGCCTTAAATCTCCTGTTAGGGGACCTTTTAGACCAAAAGGTTGTGGTGAGAGTTCCCCGGGAGGAAGAGGGCCAGGGGGTCTACTCACATGTCTTTGTGGTACGAAAACCTTCCGGAAAGTTCAGATTGATCCTGAATCTCCGTCCCCTGAACAGATTCCTGAGATACAAGAGATTCCGGATGGAATCTATATTTTCGATAACAAATTTCCTGTTCCCGGGGTGCTTCCTAGCAACAGTAGACCTCAGGGATGCGTATCTCCATATTCCCATACATCCGGAGTCTCAAAGATTTTTGAGGCTGGCTGTACAGAGGGGATCAGAGGTAGTTCATTACCAGTTCAGGGCCTTACCTTTCGGCCTATCCTCCTCACCGAGGATCTTCACGAAAGTGTTGGCCGAAGCCCTGGCACCCTTAAGGCTGAAAGCGATCACGGTAATACCATACCTGGACGATCTGCTTTTCATTTCCTCCTCCGGTCCCCAACTGGTAAAGGACCTAGAGGAGTCTCAGAGTCTCCTGTACTCCCTGGGCTGGCTAGTCAACAGGGACAAATCCCAGTTGACTCTGTAACGGACATATGCATGCTGCCGGGACATCGATAATCTTCATGCAGGAAGGACTACAAGGAACTGCATGGCTTGTCACAATTGGATGTACCACATTGTATTCTGAGCTCAAAGGGTTAATTGGACAAGTCTCTTTCACTGCTGAATGCTAATGGTCCCTTCGCATAGCTAATGAACTCTTTTGTGGAGGTAACAGCCCCCTGTGAGGTGTATGCTGATGGGGATTATGTGTGAGTGATAATTGTTTTAAAGGTTAATTGAATTCTATTGTCTGATCAAGCTAAGTTGAGGAGCCGAAACGGCTAGCGGCTGATTGGCTCAAGGGAAGGTCATTCTTTCAAAGTGTGTGTATTGAAGTCCCCCCTGGGTGGGGGGGGAGTGTCATTTGTTTCTGTACAGTTTGTAACCAGATATAAGGAGGAAAAATGTGGCATTAAAAGTCAGTCCTGCTTGACTCTGCAAACGTAGTCCATCTCGTTTCTTGGAAGGGCGTTCGATGGGATATACCGGCGGTACCTGCATATCGCAGCTTGCCAGGGAAAAGGACGTCTCCAACGGCTGAGACCCTCACACAACTTGGGTAGCCGTTACAGACTCCATCCCAGGAAGTTCTGTACCTAGGGTACAGGATTTCCTCTATAAAAATGAATGTTTTTCTTCCGGAGGAAAAAATCCTGAGAGTAATGCATGCAGTATCTCTGGTACAAACCAATCAGGTTACCCTAGTCAGGGAAGTTATGAGAATTTTGGGCCTCATGTCGGCATGCTTTCCGGCAGTACCTTGGGCCAGGCATCGCCAACGTTTACTACAAAATACAATGTTAAGACAGTGGGACGGCAGGAGAGAGAGCCTAGACTTCCCAATACACATTCCAACCAAAGTGAAAAGAGCCTTATGGTGGTGGCGAGACCGTTGCAATCTGGAGAAAGGGTTATCTTGGAACCCACCCACGGCCAAAGTAATGACTACGGATGCCAGTGCGTTAGGATGGGGAGCCCACCTGGGGAGCAACCTAGCTCAGGGCTCCTGGTCTCCGATAGATGCGCATCGGTCTTCATACCAAAAAGAACTTCTTGCGGTTCTAAACGCCATAATGTCCTTCCAACCCTTGATTTTGGGGAGTCATCTTCAAGTGAGGTCGGACAACGCGGCTACAGTCGCATATCTAAACAAACAGGGGGGCACAAGGAGTCCTCCCCTTCAGGCTATAGCAGACAAGATAATGAGCTGGGCGGAAGTGAACCTATCTTGCCTGTCTGCAGTACACCTAAAGGGTTCCCACAATACCCGGGCAGACTTTCTGAGTCGGCATCCGGTGAGCCAGGACGAGTGGTCTCTGAACGGCGAAGTCTTCAACCAGATAGTATCCCACTGGGGGGAGCCCGAGGTGGATCTTTTTGCCTCCGGGGAAAACAAAAAAGTCAGAACATTCTTTTCTATTCACCCACGGGACCGAGCTCTGGGGGTAGACGCCTTTGCCAGCCCTTGGCACTTCAGACTGGCGTTTGCGTTCCCTCCAATAAGGCTGATAGCCAGAGTTCTCCAAAAGTTCCTGGTCGAGTCTACGGACTTAATAATGGTCACGCCGTACTGGCCCAAGAGGCCATGGTTCGCCCTCCTGAAGAGGTTGGCGGTGGATCTCCCTCTGACACTCCCAGCAAGAGAGGATCTAATTTCCCTGGGGCCCCTTCTCCACCCTCAGGCAGAGAGATTGAGACTCACAGCGTGGTATCTGAAGAACAGCTGTTAATTTCCCGTGGGTTCTCAGACAAAGTTGTCAGAACGCTCTTAGAATGCCGCAAACCGGTCACCAGGGCCATTTATGGCAAGGTCTGGAAAAGATTTAATTCCTGGCTAACGGAACAAGGGATCGATCTGCCCAGTATTCCAGTAATCCTAGACTTTCTTCAGGCAGGAGTCGACTTAGGTTTATCCATCAGCACTTTGAAGGTGCAGACGGCGGCCTTGAGCGTATTTCTGGAGTTCCCTCCAGAAAAATCAGTACATAAACAATTTCTTCAGGGCCTTAACAAGGGTTAAGCCAGTTAAAGTAAGAGCTTGCCCTTCCTGGGAGCTGTCTCTAGTTCTTAGGGCTCTTACCAAAGCCCCCTTCGAACCCCTGGAGAATTCTTCTATAAGAAGCTTAACATTAAAAACAGTTTTTTTGATAGCAATTACTTCGGCCCGTAGGGTCAGTGATCTGCAGGCCCTGTCTATTCAGGAGCCTTTTCTATTAATTTTGGAGGACAAGGTGGTCCTTTAAAGTAGACCCTTCCTTTTTGCCCAAAGTGTCGTCCACATTTCACAGGACGCAGGACATTATATTACCCACGTTTAGTTCCACCTCAGAAAGTGATGAGGGGGAATTTGGGGACTTATTGGATGTCAAAAGATGTCTTCTATATTATTTGGAATCCACTAAAGGTTTTAGAAAATCTGAATCCCTTTTTGTTAATTTTGCGGGAGCCCGCAAAGGGTATAAAACTTCTAAATCATCCTTGGCAAGATGGCTCACAATGACTATCACAGAGGTTTACCAGTCAGAAGGCAGGCAACCCCCTTCGGTTAAGGCACACTCGACCCGGGCAGTCTCGACATCATGGGCAGAGAAGGCCGGAGCTTCACTGGAAGATATTTGCAGAGCAGCGACATGGTCCTCTTCCTCTACATTTGCCAGGCATTATAGGTTAGACCTACTGTCAGACAAGGACCAAGCGTTTGGACGGAGGGTCCTCCAGGCAGTTGCCCCACCCTGAACAAGTGAGTGTTTCTTGCTTATCTCAGAGGCTGTCCTGGAAGACGAGGGGAGAAAACCGGAGTTAGGCTTACCGGTAACTCTGTTTCTAGGAGTCTTCCAGGACAGCCGGGGTTTTCCCACCCGGGGTCATATACCTAGGTATCTGAACTGACGTGTTAGTGTATTAAGTCTTTCAGAGCCTTTCCGGTAGTTCTTGGTGTTAACTGAAGAGGGAGGCCTGGAGGACTGCCCTTAAAGAAGTGGGGGTGTGTGTTTCCTGTCCCGGAGGGAGGAGCCCAAGGTCTCAGAGGCTGTCCTGGAAGACTCCTAGAAACAGAGTTACCGGTAAGCCTAACTCCGGTTTTTTACCATGGAGACACATTTCAATGAATTGGCCTTCCTCCCTTTTACGTTTTTATATATGAACTAAATATGTTCTGATAGCATTGATAAAGAATTATGTACTATTCAATTTCCGACTAATATACTAGGTGTGTTATGTCATTATTGTTTGTTATATTTTTTTATGCGAATAAAATATTGATTGTCATTTGTTGTCATGCAATGCTCTCCTGTAATGTCTTTGGTTCTATCGCACTAGGTATCTGCCATGTTCTATTGTTTTGTGTTTTCTCCTAGGATGCATGCTTCATTTACAGTCCCACCCTCGTCTTCTGTTCAACTTTTATTTTTTTTCCATTTACCCTTTCTTCACCGACTGAAGTAAATAATAATATAAAATATGACATTAAGGTGCAAACTTTAGAGATTCCACACACAGCTTGCGTTAGGGTAGCCACGCGTTGTACCTAGCACAACTGCATGAAAGCTCCGGGCCAAATCTCCTCTTCTTTCAGAAAGGCCCAAAGTTTGGCTATCTCCGAACCAAAGGGCTGTATTGGTCCAAGAACCGCAATCCTCACCATAGCCTGTGCAAACGGCAGTCTCTCTTGAAAAGTGATAGAATGGAGTGGAGGAAGTTCAGCACACAGTTTATGAAAGGTGCAGATCTATCGGGTCAGCCAGTGCATGGCAATCCTGATCCAGCATAGCAAACTGTCAAGTAATGGCTAGGATTGTATCCAGCTGTTGTCTGTTGCAGGGCGTGCTTCACCCTCCAGGGGTGGCTCAGTTCAGGACAGGTTTACGTGAGGAATGACTTGGGCCAAGGTGACATCTCGCACATTTATTCGTCAGCCCACTGACCGTTTGCCCCATTGCTGGATGTGTTGTGTATTCCTTTGGTGCTATTAACTGTCGTGTCGTCTTCTTCTGAACTGCCTTCTATGTCGCTGCATTCATCTTTTAGTGCCTTTTCCCTTTGTCAGTAATTTGTATGCTACGCGAACAATGAGCCAAGACCAGATGATGTGAAGAACTTGAAGTATTAAAAGGATACCATTAATAATCCACCACGACGGGTATGGACCAATCGGCTCCCAGCTCTCAAACATCGTTGTGTTTAGGATCCATGTTGGATAAACGATAACTATGCAAAGTACCAGAGGTTGTGTGACACATCGTTTGGGGTGGTGTTTGTCGTCACGCGTATTTTCATTTATCCAACATGGATCCTGTTCAACATTTTTTAATACCTTTTGCCTTGATATACAAGCGATGTCTTGATATAAGAGTAGCGTCATGTCACAACGGAGTATAAAAGAGAAGAGAGGCGCCTCTAAGTGTAGCAATATGGTTACATTTAATGAAGGGACAACATTTAGCAAAATATTGCTACACTAAACCCCTGTACACACGATCGGTTTATCCAATGAAAACAGACCGATGGACTGTTCATCGGTCAAACCGATCGTGTGTGGGCCCCATCGGTTTGTTTTCCATCGGTTAAAAAAAAAAATAGAACCTGTTTTAAAAATTTCCTATGGATCAAAAACCGATCGTCTGTGTGGAAGTTCATCGGTCAAAAAATCCACGCATGCTCGGAATCAAGTCGACGCATGATCGGAAGCTTTGCACTTAATTTTTTCTCAGCTTGTGGTAGTGTTTTACGTCACCGCGTTTGGACACGGTCAGATTTTTGACCCAAAGGGCCAGATTCACATAGAAAAGGACAGGTGCAGCGTATCAGAGATGCACTACGCCGCCGTATCTTACCTGGCTCTAAGTCGAATCCAGGAAGAATTTGCGCCGTAAGTTACGGCGGCGTAGTGTGTTTCTGGCGGCGGAATTCAAATCGGCGGGTAGGGGGCGTGATTCATTTAAATGAAGCGCGTCCCCGCGCCGATTGAACTGCGCATGCTCCGTTCCGAAATTTCCTGCCGTGCTTTGCGCGAAATGACGTTGCAACTACGTCATTTTTTTTTTAACTTGGACGTGACTTACGTCCATCCCTATTCACGGACGACTTGCGCAAAAAAAAAAATTCAAATTTCGACGGGGGAATGAAGGCCATACTTTAACAGGGCAAGTCTATCTATACGCCGCAAAATACCAGCTTTAACTATACGCGGGAAAAAGCCGACTACAGACGACGTTGGAAAATGCGACGGCCGCGCGTTCGTTCGTGGATCGTCGTAAATCGCTAATTTGCATACCCGACGCGGAAAACAACGCAAACTCCACCCAGCGGGTGCCGAAGTATTGCACCTACGATCCGAAGGCGTACAAAGCCATACGCCTGTCGGATCGAACCCAGAAGCCGTCGTATCTTGGTTTGAGGATTCAAACTAAAGATACGACGCGGGAAATTTGAACGTACGCCGGTGTATCAGTAGATACGCCGGCGTACTCACTGTGGATCTGGCCCAAAGTGTGTAGGCAAGACTGATGAAAGTCATCTTCATCGGATATCCGAGGAAAGAATCCATCGCATTAGAGTTCATCAGATATCCGATCGTGTGTACAGGGCTTCTCTTTTATACTCCGGAGCTCCTGCTGGGTTTTGCTTCTAATCCCCTTGTGGAGTCTTCCATGTGTGGAGGGACATTTTATGGTCACACAACCAATCACATCGCTGTAATCTTTTTATATGGACTATAAACTGAAGGATTTATAAATAAATGGTTGTGGAACGAATCATCTGAACTTCTATTATTTCTTATGGGGAAATGTGCTTTGATATACAAGTGCTTTGGATTACAAGCATGTTTCTGGAACGAGTTAGGCTCGCAATCCGAGGTTTTGCTGTACTTGGGATAACGGAGCCTAGTGGTGACCCACTGACTAGAGTTGTGTATAATAAAACCAACAGTGTGGGATTTGCATGTAAAAGGGCTTGTGTCACGGAGATCGGTGCACCTACTGGGGTTGATTTACTAAAACTTTAGAGTGCAATCTCTGGTGAAACTCGGCATAGAGCAAAGCTTAAAGGGTAAGTTCACCTTTACAGAAAAATCTGTAAGGTGAACTCGCACAGGTCCCCCTCCTCTCCGGTTCTAAGCCCCGGTATGTCCGCGCCAGGAGTCCGGGGCTTAGAAAACTCCTGCGCTGAATGTCCAAAACGTCCCTCGTCAGGAGGGATGTTTTGGAGCATTCTAATTGATCAGCGCCGTCACATGGGTGGTGCCCGTCCTGTCAGCTATGGAGAAGACGCATGGCTGCAGAGAGGGTTTCTAAGCCCCGGACTCCTGGTGCTCCTGCCACTTGGAACCATGGATTGCCGCGGTCCAGGTTAGCGTGACCTTTGGGGGGGACACGTGTGTAAGTTCAGATTTTTCCGTAAAGGTGAACTTACACTTTAATTCAACAAGCTGAAGTTAGAAGCTGATTGGCTACCATTCAGAGCGTCACCAGATTTTGCACTCTGGTCTTAGTAAATCAACCCCACTACAGAAGCAACAGTCAACCAATAGACAGGACAGATGTTAGAAAGCTCTGCTCAGAGCATTTAGCAGGCTGATTCTCAGACCAACCAGCCTAAATAGAGCCCAGTTTCCAAACAAGTAGACAGATAGCATTCTGACAATACGGAAGGTAACTGGCCAATGATCAGGATTAGCCCTTGTGAAGCTCAGTACAAACGCATTTCAAGTTATACACAGGAGTAATTTGGAGCATAGACAGACATGGGCCAAACAGACCTCTATCCAGGGACTAAGCAAACTAACCTATAAGGCACTGGCTGAATGCCCAGCAGACTATTTAAGCTTTCTTGATTAGGGCAAGGGTGCATTGCAAAGACCTGAGCTGTAGTGCTGCTTATCAACCAACATATGGTGATGGCTGATTGTTGCAGCTTGTATACCTGTGAGGGTTTTATGTCGGGGAGACTGGCCCTTTTATGTCGGGGAGACTGGCCCTTTTATGTCGGGGAGACTGGCCCTTTTTATCTTGGGGACACTGGCCCTTTTTATCTTGGGGACACTGGCCCTTTTTATCTTGGGGACACTGGCCCTTTTTATCTTGGGGACACTGGCCCTTTTTATCTTGGGGACACTGTGGTGTCTGTTATCCAAAACTGTGTCTCTTTAATACTCTGTTATTTTATTTTTTTTGTTACTGAAACCAAAATGTGATGTTGTGTCTTACAGATAAACATTCAGGAGATGGAGAAGAGACTGCAAGGCCTGGAGGGGCAGACGCACAACATTCCACTGCTGATGGAAAAGACGATAAGACCTTCCAAGAGCAGACATTACCAATCAATTATGTGTTCATTACAAAATGTAGTTATTGTTTTATTAAATAGTACTTTAGTCTGACTTTATATGGCTCTTGTAGTTTCCTGGGAAAGAAAGGAGCAAGAAAAGTGGGGAAAAAAGGGAAAACACTGCGCTAAACCAAACACATGTGTAAGTGGAGAAAATGGTAGAACAATAGTGCAGCACTAAATAATGTGCACAATGGTAATAAAGGCACAAAGGTGAATGCAAACAAAATATATATCAAGTCCGTGTAGGGACCCTATAACAATAAATGTGACACTGGGAAATAAATCACACAGTTCAGTGTACAAATTAAAATTCCATAGGAGAGGTGATGAATATGAACGTTGAGTGTAAGGTTGTCTGAAGGGATCATCAAGGCGTCACATAGAAGAGGTAAGTATCATGAGGTACTCTTACTGGAGGGTGTGGACTCATGAGCGTAGTGGTCTCAACAGACCTAAATCTCTACTTAGAAGAACTCCCCAGACGACGATGGCTAGATCAGTCAGATAGGACGAGTACCACCGATCACGGGAACTGGATGGATGTAACTTCAATTGCAGGACACAAGTGGAGAGCCCCAGTGGGCTCGCAGGGCAATGAAAAAAGATGGTGCAGGTCAAAATAAACCGTGACAGATTTTGTTTTAAATGGAATACAAAATATAAAAATATGGTCACGTGAACAATGCAAATAAAAGCAGTATGGGGTGCTATACTCCAGGGTTTGACAAATTTGCTTGGAATCTCGGAGCCAGATAAAGTTAGGAGCCAGAAAACGCGCCCCGTCCCGACGAGCTTGCGCGCAGAAGCGAACACGTACGTGAGCAGCGCCCGCATATGTAAACGGTGTTCAAACCACACACGTGAGGTTTTCGCCGCGATCGTTGGAGCGAGAGCAATAATTCTAGCCCTAGAACTCCTCTAACTCAAAACATGCAACCTGTAGATTTTTTTAAACGTTGCCTATGAAGATTTTAAAGGGTAAAGGTTTGTCACCATTCCACTAGCGGACGCAATTTTGAAGCGTGACGTGTTGGGTATCAATTTACTCGGCGTAACATCATCTTTCATAATATTAAAAAAAATGGGGATAACTTTACTGTGGTCTTATTTTTTTTAATTAAAAAAAATGTAATTTTTCCCAAAGTGTGCTTGTAAGACCGCTGCGCAAATACTGCGTTACAGAAAGTATTGCAACGATCGCCATTTCAGTCTCTAGGGCAGGGATATGCAATTAGCGGACCTTCAGCTGTTGCCAAACTGCAAGTCCCATCATGCCTCTGCCTCTGGGTGTCATGCTTGATGCTGTCAGTCTCGCTATGCCTCATGGGACTTGTAGTTTGGCAACAGCTGGAGGTCCGCTAATTGCATATCCCTGCTCTAGGGTGTTGGGATAAAAATATATATAATGTTTGGGGGTTCCAATTAGAGGGAAGAAGATGGCAGTGAAAATAGTGAAAAATGACATTGGAATTGCTGTTTAACTTGTAATGCCAACGGCCACCACCAGATGGCACCAGCTCACACATCTGGTGGTAATAACTTGTAATACCAACGGCTCACCACCAGATGGCGCCAGTTCACACAAAAAAAATAAAAAATTTTGCCCACCTTTCAAGTCACCAGGACGCTATTTCTAGTCGCCCTGGCGACCGGAATTTGTCGAGCCCTGCTATAACGCAAACCTAACGCGTTTTGGCTTAGAGCTGTCGACAGGGGCATATTACTGCACCCCCATACTGCTAGCTTTTTAAATACATAATAAACTAGAACCATCCCCCTGGAGTCTGGGACAGGAAAAGGCGGAGGCAGGAAATGACATAAAACAGGAAGTGATGTCATACATAATCAAGCATCACAGCAACATCCAACATTTGCCTGAGAAATCCGAAGATCTATAAAAATTGTTATCTTTATATAAAAAAAATTAAAATCGGAATAACCCAAACCAATGAATAAGCTCGTCAGCAGATGTGAATAGTATATATTAAACCTATTGAGGGCCCAATATGTGACAACTTATGAAAGTAATGGTATGGGACACCTTACAGGATCCAATATGGCCGCTGTGATGGGGAAGACACATCCACCCTGAATAGATAACAGGGATCAGAAGTGTGTCACCTGATAGAGGGACAACACGGAAGGAATCCCCAAAACTGGGTTCCAAATAGACCCCGACAGCAACTCAAATGCGTCTTGCCATAGACTGGCCATAGCCTGGAGGTGGCGAGGGATGACGTCACGACAGGGGCCTGATGGCGAATGTCCAATAGGACACTACCCCCTCGTGACCTCGCACAGAGAAACTTTATCATGGAGCTTTTGCTTTTTGCCACCAGACACAACTATTTCTGGTTCCAGGGAAAGTTTTTCTCACAGATCAAGGGCGTTGCTATGGGGCTAAATATGCCCCCAGCCTCGCAAACCTGTTTATGGCCCAGTGGGAGGAGGATGTCGTCTATGCCCTAAAAAGACCTGAATTGGTCCTGTGGGCACGATATATAGACGACATCCTCCGCCTCTGGAAAGGCAACAGGGAGTCTTTAGACTCCTTTATGGCCTGCCTGAATGATAAGGACCGTGACATTATTCATATGAGGCTAGCTCTACGTCTATTCATTTTTTAGACCTAGAGATCTCAGCCATTGACCGTCATTTAGAATTCAAAACCTACCGACCAGAATGTAGTTGTCATCACCGTCAGTGGCTGGAGTCTGTTCCATTCTTAGCCTTAGGAGGAATTGTACCAATGAGAGAGATTTTCAGCTTCAATGTTGGGCCCTAAAGGAGAGATTCCTCGATAAGGGTTACAAGCCCCATGCGTTGGATGAAGCTATTAATGCAGTTTCCATCATTGAGAGATCCTCTCTCTTGGCTGACAAACCTATAGGCCCGGATTCACAAAGCTATTACGCCGACGTATCTCCAGATACGCCATGTGATACATTTGCCTATATGTCTCAGTTTACTGCTCCCTGCTAGCCATATGGGTAGAGGTAGAAAGGAATTTCATGTGTGATTCATTGCTCTGACAGGTTATTGACGTGCTAATGTCCCCTCACTATTCTAAAGGTTAATTGATCTATTGTGTTGTGTAAAGAAGATATGTGTTTACCCTTAAAAGATGTGTATTGTATCATCAGGCTAAATGATTAGAGAAGTAGTATGTTAATTATTCTGATTGCTTCAGTGTATTAATTAACTCCCCTGATGTCTTTATCTAAAGAAATGTGTCTGCATGGTCGGCTCCGACTTGTCTCCTATAATCTGTATGGGAAACCCCACTGTGTGAGGGGGGGCGTTCCTAACGGGCTGTAACCACATATAAGCTGAGTTTTTGTGTCAATAAAGTGTCTTGGTTCCAGCATCCAGTCTTGACTCATGTGTGGGGGATCCTGTGATGTTCTTGTATGGAGAGGAGGGAATGCTTGACGGGGATATCATACCGATACCGTCACACGCCACGCAAGTGCAAATATGCAAACTAAGATACGCCTGAAAATAGGCTTCATCCGACCGACGTAACTTGCCTACGCCGGCGTAGAGTGGACGCATATTTACGCTGGACGTATTTGGCGCTCCAATTGATTTTCTATTCACATATGCAAATGAGGGAAATACACCGATTCACGAACGTACGTCTGTCCGACGCAGTGTGTGTAAAGTCATACGTCCGGCGTAAAGTTATGCCCCATAAAGGAGGTGTAACTCCGCAGCATCCATGCAAAGGGAACACAATCCGATGTATTTTACGTAGGACGTGAATATGGCTGGGCGTAGGTTACGTTCACGCCGTAGGCAGTGATCCGGCGTATCTTAGGGTGTTGTTCTGTCTAGGTCTGTCTCTATGTGAGAAGTGACCTCAAAGCAAGCGTGAAAGAGAACCTGGTTGGTGGAGAGCGTGATGAGGCTGTAGCATTATGGGTGGAACTGCATACAGATGTGCGTAGTTCAAAATTAATCATTGGAGTTTGTTATAAACCATCCAATGTTAATGAGGAGGTGGAGACTCAGCTCCTTGCACAGATGGAAAGGGCTGCAAGGGCTGGGACGGTGATAATAATGGGGGATTTTAACTACCCAGAAATTGACTGGATTAATGGCACTTCTGGGACAGTTAAAGGACAAAAATTTAAAAACCTATTGCAGGACAATTTTATGGTGCAGTTTATTGAGGCCCCAACTAGGAATGATGCCTTGTTGGACCTGATAATCTCAAACCATGCAGAGCTTATTACTAATGTTCAGATAAAGGAACACCTGGGTAGCAGTGATCATAACATGATTTCATTTAATGTTAACTATAAGCAAGAAATACATACAGGAAATATTAAAACACTAAATTTTAAGAGAGCAAATTTTCCAAGGATGAGGGCTGCTCTCCAGGACTTAGACTGGGAGGGACTATTGGCACCGATGAACACAGAACAGAAATGGGAATTCTTCAAAAAGACTGTGTGGAACCTCACTGCAAAGTATGTTCCCATGGGCAATAAGTTTAAAAGGCTAAAAATAAAACCTATGTGGCTCACGGTCAAAGTTAAAAAAGCTATAAACAATAAGAAAGTAGCTTTTAAAAAATATAAAAATGAAGGAACACTGGTGTTGTTTAAATGTTACAAAGAATATAACAGGATATGCAAAAAGGAAATCAAGGATGCAAAAATTCAAAACGAACGACAGATTGCAAAAGATAGTAGGACAAACCCCAAAAAATTATTTAAATATATTAATAGTAAAAAGGTGAAGTCTGAGCATGTAGGCCCCTTACAAAATAATCTAGAGTGGGTGACTGGGGACAAAGAGAAGGCAAATTTATTAAATGTTTTCTTCAGCTCTGTGTATACAATGGAGCATGGGGGAGCTCATGTCCAAAATGGGGGTGGGAGTGACACAGCCTCAAATCCACAATGGCTCAAAAGTGATATGGTCCAGAAATATTTAGACAGAATAAAGGTGGATAAAGCACCTGGACCTGATGGCATCCATCCACGGATCCTAGGTGAGTTGAGCTCTGTCATTTCAAAGCCACTGTATCTAATATTTAGGGACTCATTAAAGACAGGAATAGTACCACTGGATTGGCGCAGGGCCAATGTGGTACCCATATTTAAAAAGGGAACAAAGTCTTTACCAAGTAACTATAGACCTGTTAGTTTAACTTCTATAGTTGGGAAGATACTGGAACGTTTAATAAAAGACCACATGGATGAGTTCTTGCTGGAAAAAAAACTATTTAAGCAGCAGACAACATGGATTCATGAAAGACAGAAGTTGTCAGACAAACCTGATTTCCTTTTATGAAGAGGTAAGTAAAACCCTGGACAGAGGCGTGACTGTGGGTGTGATATATTTGGATTTTGCAAAAGCGTTCGATACAGTTCCGCACACACGGCTCATGTGTAAGGTAAGGTCTACAGGATTGGATATATCAGTTTGTAAATGGATAGAAAACTGTCTGAAAGACAGAATTCAGAGAGTCGTGGTTAATGATTCTTACTCTGAATGGTCCAAGGTTATCAGTGGTGTACCCCAAGGTTCAGTGCTGGGACCCTTACTTTTCAATATATTTATAAATGATATTGGGTCTGAGATCAAAAGTAACATTTCTGTCTTTGCAGATGACACCAAGCTATGCAGTGGAATAACGTCCTTGCAGGATGTCTCCAATTTACAAGCCGACCTCAATGCTCTGTCTGATTGGGCGACTAAGTGGCAGATGAGGTTTAAGGTTGATAAATGTAAAGTTATGCACTTAGGGAATAAGAATATGCATGCATCATACATGCTAGGGGGAGTACAACTGGGGGGATCTGTAGTGGAGAAGGATCTGGGGGTTTTAGTTGATCATAAGCTCAATAATGGCATGCAATGCCAAGCTGCGGTTTCCAAAGCGAGCAAAGTCCTTTCTTGTATTAAGAGAGGTATGGACTCCAGAGACAGAGATATAATTTTGCCCCTGTACAAATCATTAGTAAGACCTCATCTGGAATATGCAGTTCAGTTTTGGGCACCAGTTCTCAAAAAGGACATCGGAGAACTGGAGAAAGTGCAGAGAAGGGCAACCAAACTGATAAGAGGCATGGAGGAGCTCAGCTATGAGGAAAGATTAGAGGAACTGAATGTATTCACTCTTGAGAAGAGGAGAATAAGGGGGGATATGATCAACATGTACAAATATATAAGAGGTCCATACAGTGAACTTGGTGTTGAGTTATTCACTTTACGGTCATCACTGAGGACAAGGGGGCACTCTCTACATCTAGAGGAAAAGAGATTTCACCTCCAAATACGGAAAGGTTTTTTCACAGTAAGAGCTGTGAAAATGTGGAACAGACTCCCTCCAGAGGTGGTTCTGGCCAGCTCAGTAGATTGCTTTAAGAAAGGCCTGGATTCTTTCCTAAATGTACAGAATATAACTGAGTACTAAGATTTGTAGGTAAAGTTGATCCAGGGTAAATCCGATTGCCTCTCGGGGGATCAGGAAGGAATTTTTTCCCCTGCTGTAGCAAATTGGATCATGCTCTGCTGTTTTTTTTTGCCTTCCTCTGGATCAACTGTGGGTATGGAGTTGGGTGTATGGGATTTTACTGTGTTTTTTATTTTGTTTTTTTATTTTTTGTGGTTGAACTGGATGGACTTGTGTCTTTTTTCAACCTGACTAACTATGTAACTATGTTCCGACGTGATTCTGAGCATGCGCACTGGAATGCGTCCACGGGCCGGCGCATGCGCCATTCGTATCTGTCTGGTGCTCGGCCCATCATTTACATGGGGTCACGCCTCATTTACATGGCTCACGCCCACTTCCGCCTAGGAAACCCAGTGCAGATTTGGCAGCACTGGCTTTGTGAATCCAGTGCTTGCCTCTCTGCGCTGGGTCGGCGTAGCGTAAAGAAGATACGCTACAGCGGCATAAATGTGCGCCGCTGTTTGTGAACCTGGGTCATTGTTGGCAGAGATAATCGATTTTAAATGGTCGTTTTTTCACTGAATATTCCACACAACACAATGACATTAAAAATATTTTAAACAGGCACTGGAAAGTGCTCTGTAGTGATAAAGTATTAGGACCCTCTCTACCTGATAAAGCGGGAGTCATTTTCAGGGGAGCACGGTCCATTCAGAGTGACGTGGCTCCTAACATCATTGATTCTCCCAAGAAGGTTTTGTTCTTCCCTGAAACTAACGGGTACCATCCATGTTGGAAATGTAATGTCTGTGCCGTTAACATTTCGGGCAGACGCAGAACTGACACTTTCATGTCCACCGTCGCCAACCGTACATACACTATGAAGCATTTCACTACTTGCTACACCAGCTTCATAGTTTACCTTATCACCTGTCCTTGTAAGTTGCAGTACGTGGGACACACTATTCAAAACTTTGCAACCAGGGTGAACTAAGCCAAAATCCGTAAGGGTTGTCCCAAGCATACGGTGTCTAGACATTATCTAGAACACCATACTAAAGACCCTACGGCAGTGTTTCTCGAACTGGGGGTCACTGCTCTAGAAAGGTTGAGAACCACTGCCCTAGGGGCACACAGTTCCAGGTAATTGACAAGTTCGTTCCCCATTGGAGGGGCGACTCTTGTCTTAGAGGGGTCTCCTGTTTAGAGACGTATTGGATACATGAGCTCAGGAGTTACTCACCCCACGGTATGAACATCGAATGGGACATTAACTGTTTCATTAACCGGGCGTGAGTACCCTGGGCTCATGTTTGCAATCGTTTTGCACACTACTGACTAATTTATATGTCTTTTGTCTCTGCTTTGTGACGGCCAGGTCATTGTGGCTTGGTCGGCGCACGCTTCATACTGGTTTGCACTATTTTTAAATCATGTTTATTTTTATTTATTCATTTCAGGTTTAGCTGATTTAGTTGTTTCTATTGAGAACATTGTACCTGTGGTGGAGGTGGAACCTTTTCCCCTTTGGGGGTATTTGTTTACATCTCCCCTCGGTGCACTGTGACAATATGCCATTTATTGTTTCATTGGCCCATGTTCCGTGTTAGGGAACCGACATGCACTTTATGTGGTCCCATACGTCGGATTATTGATCCACCCCGCACTTACTCCCAAGAACAGGGGGTTGCTCTGACTGTTGTGGGAGTGTCTTGCGCCTGGAGACGCCTGGTTGGATGGTGTTATTCCCTTCAGTGTGTCCCTGCGCTTGGTACCGAGACATTTCCGGCTGGTGGATTGTCTTTGGTATGCAAGCGGAGGCCTGATTGAGCGGCGTCTTGACGTTGTGACGGTGCAGTACATCAGTACGGCCACAGGGGGGCAGAAGAGTACAGCTCCTCTCTATAGTAAGATTACTGTGGTACATCAATACGATCCCACCATCAAAAGGTAAGTAAATGGCCGCTTACCGGATCACTAGAACCCCCGCAGGGATCAAACAGGCTCTGCACAAAAGAGTATCCTCGGCTTGGAACGTTTGGTTACGGCAACAATACCCAACAGGGCATCTGATCCATTGTAGGTGCTGATATCCACCACCTACACATTAGTGGAGTCTTGCGCTTCCCCCTTCTCCCCCAAACCCCCTTATTTGTTATATTATGGTCACTAAATAGAGCTCATGTTCATAATAAAATCAGCTACTGAATGTATGTGACTTTTCTCTAAGAAAAATGATTCCTTAGTATGTCTATTGCAGGAAGCTTCAGCACAGGTCCATTAGTAGGCGCCCAAACCCGTCATACAGAGTGCATTGGGGGACTTTACAAGTATGAAAGGTGCTTAAATCTGGCGCTTTAGACATTAATGGCTGTGTGTTATTTGTTATACAAGCTGTACACTCGCTACACAACATTGTAGATACAAAGTGTCATTTCTTCAGTGTTGTCACATGACAAGATTTACACAAATGTGACGGAGGGGTGGACTTATATACTGTATATGTATAGAAATATAGGATATGATAGATAAATAGGATAAGATGGGAAGGGAGGGAGAAGAATTGAAAGGAGAGGAAATGAAGGGAGGGGAAGGACGGAAAGAAAGATAGAGGGAAGGGAGAAGGTGGGAAGGGACTTTCGGGGAAGGGAGAAGGTGGGAAGGGAAGGGAGAAGGTGGGAAGGGAAGGGAGTGAAAGAGAAAGGATGGGAAGGGAGAGGGTGGGATGGGAAGGGAGAGGGTGGGAAGGGAGTGGAAGGGAGAGGAAGGAATGGAACTGAAACAATGGTGGAATCTCCTTTTGAAAACAGGAAACTTCTATTGATTTAATATAAATAATATCTGAGATGTGACTAATGGGGATATATATGTAGCGGTGCCCCTGGAGGAGCTGCTGAAATTTGTGGTCCACCTGTCACCCTGCCCAGCCCGCCATTCCCTTCCCAATCACCTTGAAGACAATGAACAGTCCATGTGCTTGTTTGTTTTGTATTTTTATTGAGGGATTTGACCTTGGATAGGAATATATGGGATGCCCAGTAGAAGAAGCAATTGGTTGATTGTATATCAATCAGTTGGGACAACTTGTAACGGCTACCCATGTAGTGTGAGGGTCTCAGCCGTTGGAGACGTCCTTTTCCCTGGCAAGCTGCGATATGCAGGTACCGCCGGTATATCCCATCGAACGCCCTTTCAAGAAACGAGACGGGCTACGTTTGCAGAGTCAAGCAGGACTGACTTTTAATGCCACATTTTTCCTCCTTATATCTGGTTACAAACTGTACAGAAACAAATGACACTCCCCCCCCACCCAGGGGGGGCTTCAATACACATACTTTGAAATAATGACATTCCCTTGAGCCAATCAGTCGCTAGCCGTTTTGGCTCCTAAACTTAGCTTGATCAGACAATAGAATTCAATTAACCTTTAAAACAATTATCACTCACACATAATCCCCATCAGCATACACCTCACAGGGGGCTGTTACCTACACAAAAGAGAGTTCATTAGCTATGCGAAGGGTACATTAGCATTCAGCAGTGAAAGAGACTTGTCCAATTAACCCTTTGAGCTCAGAATACAATGTGGTGCATCCAATTGTGACAAGCCATGCAGTTCCTTGTAGTCCTCCCTGCATGAAGATTATTGATGTCCCGGCAGCATGCATAGGTCCATTACACTACTCCCCTTTTGTGGAACACTCTGGCAGACCCGGATTGATCCTTTTCGGATCAACTTGGGGATGTCCTGTCTGCTGTTAGGGTAAAAGTTCAGTTTGCCTGGACAGTCCGTCGGCCTTCCCATTGGCTTACCAGGTCGGTAGCTGATGGTGAAGGTGAATAATGGAATTCAGTTCTGGAACAGTCACTTGCTTTGCTCTCTCAATGGCTCCCAAAACCTGTTGCTGATGCTCTTGGGACAGATACGGCACCACCTGGATGCAAATCCCATTTAATCTTTTGACAATTTCCACCTGTTTGTGCATTTCAATGTTCAAGCCACGGGACATCTCATAATACATGACATAGTGTCGTTGCATCTCTGATTTCTCACTGGCCAACTTGTCACATTCCCATTTTAGACTGTGATATTGTGCCGGATCTACAGTACATGTCGGGGAAGGTAGTCTTACCCGGTTCTCAGCAGCAAGCGGGTTGATTCCAGCAATGCGGGTGGTCACGGGACAAGCAGCAGCAGGTGTAGGTAAATAAGCCGAAGTCAGAGGGCCAATGTCGTTGCCCAGCACCACCTCGGCAGGTAGGTTGTCCATGATACCAACTGTGGTCTTTCCTGACCCGGCTCCCCAGTCTAAGTGCACCCGGGCGGTGGGTACGCGAAATACAGCACCCCCTGCGACCCGGACGGCAACTGTGCGAGTGGACACGTTCTCTGGCTTTACCAGATGTTTTTGAATCAGAGTGATAGTAGTCCCGGAATCTCTTAGGCCTTGTGCTACTTGTCCATTCACTCGTACCTCCTGACGGTGATGCTGACAGTTATCCGGAGAGGCCGCTTGTATTGGGTCTGCCTCATACCAAATTCCCAGACATTGCTCAGGGCCCCCCTCGGTCTCCAGGCAGTGGGCCGCAGAGGGACGTGATCGAGTGACCTCTGTGTTGGGTGTTGTGCGTCTCCAATTGTTATTTGTAGCTCTCAAAGGGCAATAACGAGCAATATGTCCCGTGTCGCTGCAGTGATGGCACGTCACCCTAGGCGAATTCCGGGGGTAGTTGCTAGGCCCCTGAGGACGTGGTGGGACTGGAGCCCGAAACTCTGGGCGTGGGGTGACGGTTGGAGTACGCGGTTCTACCTTCTGAGCCAGCCGCATAGTACCCTGGCTTACTTTCCTTGTCTCCGCGTACTCATTCTGCTAGCCGAGCCGCCTCGTTTTAGTTAGCGGGACGGCGATCTCGTACCCAGTCTTGTATGTCTGCGGCCAGGTCTTGGAAGAAATGTTCCATTAGGAAGAGCTGCAATACTTCCTCCCCGGTGTTGGCCTTGCACCCTTGGACCCAAAGGGATGCCACCCTTTGTAACTGGTTGGCCCATTCCATGTGGGAGTCCACAGCCATCTTCTTGGACTCCCGGAAGCGCCGGCGGTAGGCTTCTGGAGTTACGGCGTATCGGATTAGCAGTGCCTTTTTAACTTGCTGGTATTGTAAAATATCCTCTGGAGCGAGAGCCCGAAAGGCTTCATTGGCTTTGCCCGACAATTTCCCCGACAAAATAGTGACCCATTGGTCTGGTGGTACCTGGTGTAGTGAGCACTGCCTCTCAAAATCCGCCAAATATCCATCGATTTCCTCCTCACTTTCTACAAAAGCTTTAAATGCAGTGAACGGTATTTTCTTTCCTGTAGCCGCGGGTGGGGGGGTAGGAACTGCAGGTGTAATGGGCTGTCTCGCTCTTACCAGTTCCAGTTCTTGTCCCCTCTTCGTTTGTATCTCCTCCCTTGCTTCCCGGAACAGCTGGTTTATTAGTTCCACGGACGTTTCTGGATACAAGGATAATCTCCGCTGTACAATCCCAGTAATTACATTTTCTTTGCTGACAGGTGCAAGGGGCTCAGTTCCTTCCATGGATCCATCCATTTCGTCCAGCCCCAGCAGTTCAGCTATCAGCTCCCTCCGTGGTCTGTTGCTGATGCTCCTACCACGACTCTCCAATAGATCTTTTAGTGTGGAACTTTTCAGCCTGGCGTACTGCGACTCCATTCAGCACTTGCTCTTTGGATAAAAGGACCATCCCACTGCTGCCACCAATGTAACGGCTACCCAGGTAGTGTGAGGGTCTCAGCCGTTGGAGACGTCCTTTTCCCTGGCAAGCTGCGATATGCAGGTACCGCCGGTATATCCCATCGAACGCCCTTCCAAGAAACGAGACGGGCTACGTTTGCAGAGTCAAGCAGGACTGACTTTTAATGCCACATTTTTCCTCCTTATATCTGGTTACAAACTGTACAGAAACAAATGACACTCCCCCCCACCCAGGGGGGACTTCAATACACACACTTTGAAACAATGACACTCCCTTGAGCCAATCAGCCGCTAGACATTTTGGCTTCTAAACTTAGCTCGATCAGACAATAGAATTCAATTAACCTTTAAAACAATTATCACTCACACATAATCCCCATCAGCATACACCTCACAGGAGGCTGTTACCTACACAAAAGAGAGTTCCCATTAGCTATGCAAGGGGACATTAGCATTCAGCAGTGAAAGAGATCCTTGTCCAGTTAACCCTTTGAGCTCAGAATACAATGTGGTACATCCAATTGTGACAAACCATGCAGTTCCTTGTAGTCCTCCCTGCATGAAGATTATCGATGTCCCGGCCGCATGCATAGGTCCATTACACTAACCCTTACCCTAACCCATCTAACCCTAACCCATCTAACCCTAACCCTAACCCATCTAACCCTAACCCTATCTGTACCGCTAATATCCTAACCCTAACACTATCTGTAACGCTAACACCCTAACCCTAACCCGCCTAACCCGGCAAGGGGTTGGTTTGCACGTGCCGCGCAAAAGAGAGTGATGTTAGACGGCATGGAATGGGTCGGAGCCTGAGCCTGACTCTGCACCGCTAACACTATCTGTACCGCTAACACCCTAACCCTAACACTATCTGTACCGCTAACACCCTAACCCGGCAAGGGGTTGGTTTGCGCATGCCGCGTGAGAGAGTGATGTTAGACGGGACGGAAAGGGTCGGAGCCTGAGCCTGACTGCACCGCTAACACTATCTGTACCGCTAACACCCTAACCCTAACTCTACACCGCTAACACTATCTGTACCGCTCACACCCTAACCCTAACCCTAACCCGACTAACCCGGCAAGGGGTTGGTTTGCGCGTGCCGCGCAAAAGAGAGTGATGTTAGACGGCATGGAATGGGTCGGAGCTTGAGCCTGACTCTGCACCACTAACACTATCTGTACCGCTAACACCCTAACCCTAACCCTAACCCTAACTCTGCACTGCTAACACTATCTGTACCGCTAACACCCTAACCATAACCCTAACCCGCCTAACCCGGCAAGGGGTTGGTTTGCGCGTGATGTTAGATGGCATGGATTGGGTCGGAGCCTGTGCCTGACTCTACCGCTAACACCCTAACCCTAACTCTGCACCGCTAACACTATCTGTACCGCTAACACCCTAACCCGCCTAACCCGGCAAGGGGTTGGTTTGCGCGTGTCGTGCAAAAGAGAGTGATGTTAGACGGCATGGAATAGGTCGGAGCCTGAGCCTGACTCTGCACTGCTAACACTATCTGTTCCGCTAACACCCTAACCCTAACCCTAACTCTGCACCGCTAACACTATCTGTACCGCTAACACCCTAACCCTAACCCTGACTCTGCACTGCTAACACTATCTGTACCGCTAACACCCTAACCATAACCCTAACCCTAACCCGCCTAACCCGGCAAGGGGTTGGTTTGCGCGTGATGTTAGATGGCATGGAATGGGTCGGAGCCTGAGCCTGACTCTGCACCGCTAACACTATCTGTACCGCTAACACCCTAACCCTAACCCTAACTCTGCACCGCTAACACTATCTGTACCGCTAACACCTTAACCCTAACCCGACTAACCCGGCAAGGGGTTGGTTTGCGCGTGCTGCGCAAAAGAGAGTGATGTTAGATGGCATGGAATGGGTCGGAGCCTGAGCCTGACTCCGCACCGCTAACACTATCTGTACCGCTAACACCCTAACCCTAACTCTGCACCGCTAACACTATCTGTACCGCTAACACCCTAACCCTAACCCGGCAAGGGGTTGGTTTGCGTGTGCCGCGCAAAAGAGAGTGATGTTAGACGGCATGGAATGGGTCGGAGCCTGAGCCTGACTCTGCACCACTAACACTATCTGTACCGCTAACACCCTAACCCTAACCCTAACTCTGCACTGCTAACACTATCTGTACCGCTAACACCCTAACCATAACCCTAACCCGGCAAGGGGTTGGTTTGCGCGTGATGTTAGACGGCATGGATTGGGTCGGAGCCTGTGCCTGACTCTGCACCGCTAACACTATCTGTACCGCTAACACCCTAACCCTAACTCTGCACCGCTAACACTATCTGTACCGCTAACACCCTAACCCTAACCCGCCTAACCCGGCAAGGGGTTGGTTTGGGCGTGTCGCGCAAAAGAGAGTGATGTTAGACGGCATGGAATAGGTCGGAGCCTGAGCCTGACTCTGCACCGCTAACACTATCTGTTCCGCTAACACCCTAACCCTAACCCTGCACCGCTAACACTATCTGTACCGCTAACACCCTAACCCTAACCCTGCTCCGCTAACACTATCTGTACCGCTAACACCCTAACCCTAACTCTGCACCGCTAACACTATCTGTACCGCTAACACCCTAACCCCTAACCCTACACCCCTAACACTATCTGTACTGCTAACACCCTAGCCCTAACCCTATGATCTTGGGGAAGCAGGGAGAAGGATAAGAGGTGATAGAGTCTGACCCTGCACCGCTAACACTATCTGTCCCCCTAACACCCTAACCCTAACCCCTAACTCTAACCCTAACCCTACGCCCCTAACACTATCTGTACCGCTAACACTTTAACCCTAACCCTAACGAGAGAGTGATGTTAGACTGGAGGGAAAGGGTCGTAGCCTGAGCATGAGCCTGACCCTAACGCTGTGCCTCTAACACTATCTGTACCGCTAACACCCTAACCTGGCGAGGGGGTTGGGTTGCGCGTGCCGCACGAGAGAGTGATGTTAGACGGGAGGGAAAGGGTCGGAGCCTGAGCATGAGCCTGACCCTGAGTCTGCACCGCTAACACTATCTGTACCGCTAATACCCTAACCCGGCGAGGGGGTTGGGTTGCATCTGCATAGGACCCCCCTCCCCCTCCCTCATCTGCATAGGACCCCCCTCCCCCTCCCTCATCTGCATAGGACCCCCCTCCCCCTCTCCCATCTGCATAGGCACTTTTTTAGGTGAACTATGCCTTTAAAAAAGGGACTCCAGCTCCGAGTGTCATCAGGACAATTTGTTTGACTACCAATTAATCATCAGTCACTAGACTTCAGTTATAGGGAAGTCCATGGACTCTACACTGCAGATCTGTAGCCAACGTTTGAACCCAATTATACTATAAACCAATGGATGACAAGCGATGAGGCAGTGCAGGGACAAGGTCATCCAGCGCCCAGGGCAAAGATGCCAAACTGCGCTGTAATGGCTACCCATGTAGTGTGAGGGTCTCAGCTGTTGGAGACGTCCTTTTCCCTGGCAAGCTGCGATATGCAAGTACCGCCGGTATATCCCATCGAACGCCCTTCCAAGAAACGAGATGGGGCTACGTTTGCAGAGTCAAGCAGGACTGATTTTTAATGGTTCACTCTGAGATTTTATACAGTATTCAAGGCACATAAACAATCAAACTGTCCCCACCCACACATCACACCGTTGGGAAGCTTCAATCACCTTCTTTGAGCTAATTATAAACATTTCTTCATTACCAGAACTCAAACACAATGATCTCCTTGAATCAATCAGTCTCTAGACGGTCCGGCACCGATATCTACTTAACATGACCTGGCCGGGCACATTCCTTTCTCAATAGAATTCAATTAACCTTTAGAACAATACACACTCACACATCATCACGTTAGCATACACCTGGCAAGAGGCTGTTACTGGTAATACACAACAGAGCGTCAATTAGCATTTAGCAGTGAAAAAGTCCCTCTACAATTAACCCTTTGAGCTCAGAACACAATGTGGTACATCCAATTGTGACAAGCCATGCAGTTCCTTGTAGTCCTCCCTGCATGACGATTATCGATGTCCCGGCAGCATGCATAGGTCCGTTACACTACTCCCCTTTTGTGGAACACTCCGGCAGACCCGGATTGATCCTTTTCGGATCAACTTGGGGATGTCCGGTCTGCTGTTAGGGTAAAAGTTCAGTTTGCCTGGACAGTCCGTCGGCCTTCCCATTGGCTTACCAGGTCGGTAGCTGATGGTGACGGTGAAGAATAGAATTCAATTCTGGAACAGTCACTTGCTTTGCTCTCTCAATGGCTCCCAAAACCTGTTGCTGATGCTCTTGGGACAGATACGGCACCACCTGGATGCAAATCCCATTTAATCTTTTGACAATTTCCGCCTGTTTGTGCATTTCAATGTTCAAGCCACGGGACATCTCATAATACATGACGTAGTGTCGTTGCATCTCTGATTTCTCACTGGCCAACTTGTCACATTCCCATTTTAGACTGTGATATTGTGCCGGATCTACAGTACATGTCGGGGAAGGTAGTCTTACCCGGTTCTCAGCATCAAGCGGGTTGATTCCAGCAACGCGGGTGGTCACGGGACAAGCAGCAGCAGGTGTAGGTAAATAAGCCGAAGTCAGAGGGCCAATGTCGTTGCCCAGCACCACCTCGGCAGGTAGGTTGTCCATGATACCAACTGTGGTCTTTCCTGATCCGGCTCCCCAGTCTAAGTGCACCCGGGTGGTGGGTACGCGAAATACAGCACCCCCTGCGACCCGGACGGCAACTGTGCGAGTGGACACGTTCTCTGGCTTTACCAGATGTTTTTGAATCAGAGTGATAGTAGTCCCGGAATCTCTTAGGCCTTGTGCTACTTGTCCATTCACCCGTACCTCCTGACGGTGATGCTGACGGTTATCCGGAGAGGCCGCTTGTATTGGGTCTGCCTCATACCAAATTCCCAGACATTCCTCAGGGCCCCCCTCGGTCTCCAGGCAGTGGCCCGCAGAGGGACGTGATGGAGTGACCTCTGTGTTGGGTGTTGTGCGTCTCCAATTGTTATTTGTAGCTCTCAAAGGGCAATAACGAGCAATATGTCCCGTGTCGCTGCAGTGATGGCACGTCACCCTAGGCGAATCCCGGGGGTAGTTGCTAGGCCCCTGAGGACGTGGTGGGACTGGAGCCCGAAACTCTGGGCGTGGGGTGACGGTTGGAGTACGCGGTTCTACCTTCTGAGCCAGCCGCATAGTACCCTGGCTTACTTTCCTTGTCTCCACGCACTTATCTGCTAGCCGAGCCGCCTCGTTTAAGTTAGCGGGACGGCGATCTCGTACCCAGTCTTGTATGTCTGCGGCCAGGTCTTGGAAGAAATGTTCCATTAGGAACAGCTGCAATACTTCCTCCCCGGTGTTGGCCTTGCACCCTTGGACCCAAAGGGATGCCACCCTTTGTAACTGGTTGGCCCATTCCATGTGGGAGTCCACAGCCATCTTCTTGGACTCCCGGAAGCGCTGGCGGTAGGCTTCTGGAGTTACGGCATATCGGGTTAGCAGCGCCTTTTTAACTTGCTGGTATTGTAAAATATCCTCTGGAGCGAGAGCCCGAAAGGCTTCATTGGCTTTGCCCGACAATTTCCCCGACAAAATAGTGACCCATTGGTCTGGTGGTACCTGGTGTAGTGAGCACTGCCTCTCAAAGTCCACCAAATATCCATCTATTTCCTCCTCACTTTCTACAAAAGCTTTAAATGCAGTGAACGGTATTTTCTTTCCTGTAGCAGCAGGTGGGGGGGTAGGAACTGTAGGTGTAATGGGCTGTCTCGCTCTTACCAGTTCCAGTTCTTGTCCCCTCTTCGTTTGTATCTCTTCCCTTGCTTCCCGGAACAGCTGGTTTATTAGTTCCACGGACTGTTCTGGATACAAGGATAATCTCTGCTGTACAATCCCAGTAATTACATCTTCTTTGCTGACAGGTGCAAGGGGCTCAGTTCCTTCCATGGATCCATCCATTTCGTCCAGCTCCAGCAGTTCAGCTATCAGCTCCCTCTGTGGTCTGTTGCTGGCGCTCCTACCACGACTCTCCAATAGATCTTTTAGTGTGGATCTTTTCAGCCTGGCGTACTGCGACTCCATTCAGAACTTGCTCTTTGGATAAAGCTGCGATATGCAAGCAGGACTGATTTTTAATGGTTCACTCTGAGATTTTATACAGTATTCAAGGCACATGAACAATCAAACTGTCCCCACCCACACATCACACCGTTGGGAAGCTTCAATCACCTTCTTTGAGCTAATTATAAACATTTCTTCATTACCAGAACTCAAACACAATGATCTCCTTGAATCAATCAGTCTCTAGACGGTCCGGCACCGATATCTACTTAACATGACCTGGCCGGGCACATTCCTTTCTCAATAGAATTCAATTAACCTTTAGAACAATATACACTCACACATCATCACGTTAGCATACACCTGGCAAGAGGCTGTTACTGGTAATACACAACAGAGCGTCAATTAGCATTTAGCAGTGAAAAAGTCACTCTACACTTAACCCTTTGAGCTCAGAACACAATGTGGTACATCCAATTGTGACAAGCCATGCAGTTCCTTGTAGTCCTCCCTGCATGACGATTATCGATGTCCCGGCAGCATGCATAGGTCCGTTACATGCGCCTCCCCCTTTCCTTTAGGGATAGGGTCAGGGCGCCCCCATCCCTGCAGTAAACCATTGCACCCTCCTGCCCACCTTGTCCCAGCCTTGCGATGAGGTATAGGGATCTCAAATGCAGGTCGGGTTGGGTGTGCAGACTTGAGAAATGGTGTTTGGAGACTGTGGCTGTGCTGCAGGTTGGGTTGGGTGTGCAGACATGAGAAATGGTGGTTGGAGACTGTGGCTGTGCTGCAGGTTGGGTTGGTGTGTGCAGACATGAGAAATGGTGGTTGGAGACTGTGGCTGCGCTGCAGGTTGGGTTGGGTGTGCAGACATGAGAAATGGTGGTTGGAGACTGTGGCTGTGCTGCAGGTTGGGTTGGGTGTGCAGACATGAGAAATGGTGGTTGGAGACTGTGGCTGTGCTGCAGGTTGGGTTGGGTGTGCAGACATGAGAAATGGTGGTTGGAGACTGTGGCTGTGCTGCAGGTTGGGTTGGGTGTGCAGACATAATGGTGGTTGGAGACTGTGGCTGTGCTGCAGGTCGGGTTGGGTGTGCAGGCATAATGGTGGTTGGAGACTGCGGCTGTGCTGCAGGTTGGATTGGTGTGTGCAGACATGAGAAATGGTGGTTGGAGACTGTGGCTGTGCTGCAGGTTGGGGGGGTGCAGACATAATGGTGGTTGGAGACTCTGGCTGTGCTGCAGGTTGGGGGGGTGCAGACATGTATAAGAAATGGTGGTCAGAGACTACGTAAATGCTGCAGGTGTGTCTGAAGACAGAGACTGGGGATACACTACATGAGGCTAGTAGAGAACACCCCCATGCAAAGCAATGCTCCTCCCATGGACTGCTGGGGTCTAAGGGCCACACAGCAGACACCAAGGGGCCACAAGGTAAGTGCCAGGGCTGTAAAGTGACCCGCAGCTACCTCAGCCTAGTCTTCAGATTTGCAGAGAGCCAACTCTCCAATGACAACCCCCCTCCCCTCCCCCAGGTGTTGGGCCCTCAGAGTATCCTCATTGGGGGGGGACCGACACCAAGTGCTGCGGGTGCCACGTCTGGAAGAATGCGGATCCCGGTCACATGATCATAGGAAACCTCCCACTTCGTATTCCTTTTTACTGGAACAATATTTTTATCTCCAGAACACGAGCCGGTGAGGATGAGGGGGGTCGCCATCTTGGGGGGCGGCGTGTCCCCTCCTCCATAGCACTGGATTGAAGTGTGAGGAGCGGAAGGCTTGTGCTGTCAGTATTACAGCGAGTCGCAGGGAAGATCGCTGATGGGAGAAAGGAATTCATACATCACATGTTATCAGGCCTGGCACAGCGCTCTCGGGGGAGGGGCAGGCCTGCAGGGCCAATGTGTTCCTTCACTCCGATCCAGGGCCTGAGGAGGAGCGTGTGGAGTCTCGTGTCCCTGAGAGCAACACAAAATATGGAGGCACCGCCAACAGAGGGTGCCGCCAACAGAGGGCCCCCCGCCAACAGAGGCCCCCGCCAACAAAAGGCCCTGCCAACAGAGGAAGAAAGTACCGAACAAAATATGGAGGCACCGCCGCCAACAAGGTCAATGCTGAGTATAGATTAGCGGTGGAATAAAGAATGAAGAGAATGTGTGGAGTTTCTGAATCACCAACTATCAATGTAAGTGGAGAAACAAGACGATTGGCTGTTCCTAGAAGAAGACCCAACAAAAAGTCTGAGGAACCCTCCCAGGGACCAGGTACTGCTGTACCAGCACAGGTCCCTACACTGGTGGGTCTTCCCATCAGCCCTCCATTTTTGTTTTTGGAGCTTCTGAATCACCAACTATCAATGTAGTTGGACAAACAAGACGATTGACATTACTGATATACCGTACACAGCGGGGGCGGGCCTTAGAGAATACACTACACAGCGGGGTACTTAGAGAACAGAGGCTGCATATGGGCAACACAGAGCCTTGCAGAACTGGGGTCCATGGTTCAAATCCTAACCAGGACACTATCTGCATGGAGTTTGCATGTTCTCCCTGTGCTTGCGTGGGTTTCCTCTGAGTACTCCGGTTTCCTCCTACACTCCAAAGACATGCTACCTCACATTGGTGGTGCAGTGGTGAGCAGGGCTGCTAACCAAGCAGCTGACGAGGCCAATGCAATCTCACAAGAGGGATGCCTCATCTGGTAAAGTGTCACCCCATCCCATCATATTTGTATATACAATGTTCTCTCTACAGTACTGTGCAAAATGTTGGTCAGGTGTGAACAAATGCTGTAACCCTAGGAGCCATGTGATCCCTTCCTGGCCGTGTCCTGGTCAGAGATCACCATGAACCTACCACAGGGGCCATGTGATCCCTTCCTGGCCGTGTCCTGGTTGGAGATCACCATGAACCTACCATAGGGGCCATGTGATCCCTTCCTGGCCGTGTCCTGGTCAGAGATCACTATGAACCTACCATAGGGGCCATGTGATCCCTTCCTGGCCGTGTCCTGGTCAGAGATCACAATGAACCTACCATGGGGGCCATGTGATCCCTTCCTGGCCGTGTCCTGGTCAGAGATCACTATGAACCTACCATAGGGGCCATGTGATCCCTTCCTGGCCGTGTCCTGGTTGGAGATCACCATGAACCTACCATAGGGGCCATGTGATCCCTTCCTGGCCGTGTCCTGGCCAGAGATCACTATGAACCTACCATAGGGGCCATGTGATCCCTTCCTGGCCGTGTCCTGGTCAGAGATCACAATGAACCTACCATGGGGGCCATGTGATCCCTTCCTGGCCGTGTCCTGGTCAGAGATCACTATGAACCTACCATAGGGGCCATGTGATCCCTTCCTGGCCATGTCCTGGTCGGAGATCACCATGAATCTACCATAGGGGCCATGTGATCCCTTCCTGGCCATGTCCTGGTCGGAGATCACTATGAACCTACCATAGGGGCCATGTGATCCCTTCCTGGCCATGTCCTGGTCAGAGATCACCATGAACCTACCATAGGGGCCATGTGATCCCTCCCTGGCCGTGTCCTGGTCGGAGATCACCATGAACCTAACATAGGGGCCATGTGATCCCTTCCTGGCCGTGTCCTGGTCAGAGATCACCATGAACCTACCATAGGGGCCATGTGATCCCTCCCTGGCCGTGTCCTGGTCAGAAATCACCATGAACCTACCATAGGGGCCATGTGATCCCTCCCTGGCTGTGACCTGGTTGGAGATCACTATGCGGACGCCCCAATAACCCCCAGCATTGGTGTCGGCGGACATACTATTGTGAGGATGCATTTCTTCAGCGGGGATCGGGAAGCTGGTCAGAGTTGATGGGAAGATGGATCAAGCAGCACAAGGCCTATAAATGTTCACCTTCTAGTTGAGGATCTCCAAACTACGGCCCTCCAAGTGTTGTGGAACTACGTGTCCCATGAGGCATTGTAAAACTCTGGACATTCACAGACATGACTGGGCATGATGGGAATTGTAGTTCGTGAACAACTGGAGGGACATCGTTTGGAGAACTCGATATCCAACAATTTCCAGATCGGGGCTGCGCTCAAACCCTTCCCAGCATTTGGCCCCTTGGGGGGGGGATGGAGATCTTCTGCACCTACACAAGTAATGGGGTACATTCAGAGAGGGGGAGACCAGGAGCCCCACTCTGATTATAGAACAATCATCGATTGGGCAGAGTAACATCTACTGGCCCTGAATATACTTCATATATGTTGTGGCGATCATACAATAGGTCCGTCCTTCCAGTAGGACAATGAGTGCGCCATCAGACACTGGGCTGGTGCAAGGATTTTTGGCGCCATCAGACACTGGGCTGGTGCAAGGATTTTTGACACCCTAGGGAAAACCTAAATGGCTCTGCCCCCGACTCCACCCCCTTTGCCCTGCTCTTGTGACATATACAGGAAGCCTCGGCTCTGCTTCCTCTAGTGCCGGCCCCGTTCTTCACGCTGATGCTCAGGGGCAGCGAGTCGGGACCCCCAAAATCAGGGCACCATCCCAGAGCAGGAAGTGGCGAGCCACATCAGAGGACCAGCTGTTGGGCACCCCTGCTGTAAGGAATGCATTTTGTGTAAGGCAGAGCTGGCTGTACTGGGACCATCACCAGAGAGTCTCAGAGAGAGACAGACATGTAGGTCACTGATGATCATAGAGGCGCGCAGCGGCAGGGGATGTGTGCTTCTGTTCTGTTGGGAGACTCGGTCCTCCAGGCTCCATTGCTGTGCTGTGCCTCAAATTACACTATCGGTCAGACGGAGCGGATTCCTGAGACCGAGTTAGTTACATGCTGCAGCCTGAAGAGCATGCAGAGGGAAACCAGTGGCTGGGCGCCCTAGGCAGCTACCTATTTTGCCTAGTGGTAGTACCAGCCCTGATCAGACAGTCTTCAGTTAGTTCATTTATTGGGGGGGGGATCACCACAAAAACTGACCTGGCAGCCACATCGTGGCACTCAGAATTCTGCAAGTTCCTGGTCCTGGCTTCATGTCCTATAGCGAAAGGATGAATTTATTGCACCATCCATAGAAACGTCCAGCAGGGGTACATATTTCCACCAACCCCCACCATAGTCTCATTTTTAAGCAAGCTCAATTTCTATCCTGTGACGGTAATATTGTTCTGGTTTCTGGCGCTGCTATACCTGAGCAATGTGGAGCCTGCCCTTCTGCGCAGGGCAGCGCCGAGCCGGCCCCTCTGTGCAGGGCAACGCCGAGCCAGCCCCTCTGCGCAGGGCAACGCCGAGCCGGCCTCTCTGCGCATGGCAACGCTGAACCGCCCCCTCTGCGCAGGGCAACGCCGAGCTGCCCCCTCTGCGCAGGGCAACGCCGAGCCGCCCCCTCTGTGTTGGCATCATCAGTGATTTTTTTGTTAAGGTTATCTGAAAGATGGGTTTCTAATAATTTGACAGGGGCACATTTCCAGTGCTTGCCATAGGTGCCATTTTCACTAGATATGCCTCTGGTTCAGGTGTAGGATGGAGCCCTTCTGGAAAGGGAGGAGGATCTGGTCAGGAGGCACAGAGAGGAACCAAAGTGAACAGGAGCTAGTGTTGCCAGGCAAGTCTCCAGGGGGGAACCACCGGTCACAGCCAGGAGGGCTGTGAGTGACATTCACAGTCGGAAGGACTGGGGAGGCACACCTGAGAGGACTGGAAGTGTGCAGTCTGGGATGGGTACAAAGCCAGCAGTAAGTACTGATATGATGGGCAGTGGAGTCAGGCTGCTGCAGCCAGGAGGGCTGGCGGGGTCTGAAGAAGGCTTACTGGGAGCAGTAGTCCACCACAGAACAGGTAGCACTAAAGACTATTCCATTTTAGATACAGTAAAGGGGCCTGCGGTCCCTGCCTGCAAAAGGCGGTTGCTGAGGCCTGACGGAGTTGGGCCTAACCATGTGCTAGCTGTGTCTGGAGTCAAGTTTTTGCAGGAGAGAGCGAGGGAGAGTAAGGCTTCTTTCACACGGGCTTGTCCGTGTACAGAGTCCGCTTTGCTCATCAGGGATCGATCCACTGATCCCCACTGAGCAGGCGGATGACAGGTCCATCTCCGCTCACCGTGCAGAGACCTGTCAAAGCCTCGCTGTCCTCTATGGAGAACGGACCGTCTGTTTTCATCCTATCCCATCCGATTTGGTCATCCGTCTGGATTTCATGGACAAGATCGTATCGGATAGCGGCGGATGTCAGCGGACAAGTCACCGCCGACATCTGCCGCTCCATAGAGCGTCCAAAAAACTGACAGGCGGATCCGATCGGAACGCCTCCGTGAAAGGAGCCCAACAGTCTGTGAGCAAGAGTTGTGCTGGAGGAGACCGGAGTAGTCAAGTGTAAATAGTTGTGTAACAGACCTATGCATGCTGCCGGGACATCAATAATCTTCATGCAGGGAAGACTACAAGGAACTGCATGGCTTGTCACAATTGGATGCACCACATTGTATTCTGAGCTCAAAGGGTTAATTGGACAAGTCTCTTTCACTGCTGAATGCTAATGTACTCTTCGCATAGCTAATGAACTCTCTTTTGTGTAGGTAACAGCCCCCTGTGAGGTGTATGCTGATGGGGATTATGTGTGAGTGATAATTGTTTTAAAGGTTAATTGAATTCTATTGTCTGATCAAGCTAAGTTTAGGAGCCAAAACGGCTAGCGACTGATTGGCTCAAGGGAATGTCATTGTAACGGACATATGCATGCTGCCGGGACAGTAATAATCTTTGTGCAGGGAGGACTACAAGGAACTGCATGGCTTGTCACAATTGGATGTACCACATTGTATTCTGAGCTCAAAGGGTTAACTGGACAAGTCTCTTTCATTGCTGAATGCTAATGTACCCTTCGCATAGCTAATGAGAACTCTCTTTGTGGAGGTAACAGTCCCCTGTGAGGTGTATGCTGATGGGGATTATGTGTGAGTGATAATTGTTTTAAAGGTTAATTGAATTCTATTGTCTGATCAAGTTAAGTTGAGGAGCCGAAACGGCTAGCAGCTGATTGGCTCAAGGGAGTGTCATTGTTTCAAAGTGTGTGTATTGAAGGCCCCCCTGGGTGGGGGGGGGGTGTCATTTGTTTCTGTACAGTTGTAACCAGATATAAGGAGGAAAAATGTGACATTAAAGGTCAGTCCTGCTTGACTCTGCAAACGTAGTCCGTCTCGTTTCTTGGAAGGGCGTTCGATGGGATATACCGGCGGTACCTGCATATCGCAGCTTGCCAGGGAAAAGGACGTCTCCAACGGCTGAGACCCTCACACCAGTGAGTAGCCGTTACAGTCATTATTTCAAAGTATGTGTATTGTGTATTGGGGTGGTGTCATTTGTTTCTGTACAGTTTGTAACCAGATATAAGGAGGTAAAATGTTGCATTAAAAGTCAGTCCTGCTTGACTCTGCAAACGTAGTCCGTCTCGTTTCTTGGAAGGGCGTTCGATGGGATATACCGGCGGTACCTGCATATCGCAGCTTGCCAGGGAAAAGGACGTCTCCAACGGCTGAGACCCTCACACCAGTGGGTAGCCGTTACAGTCATTATTTCAAAGTATGTGTATTGTGTATTGGGGGGGTGTCATTTGTTTCTGTACAGTTTGTAACCAGATATAAGGAGGTAAAATGTGGCATTAAAAGTCAGTCCTGCTTGACTCTGCAAACGTAGCCCGTCTCGTTTCTTGGAAGGGCGTTTGATGGGATATACCGGCGGTACCTGCATATCGCAGCTTGCCAGGGAAAAGGACGTCTCCAACGGCTGAGACCCTCACACTACCTGGGTAGCCGTTACATTGGTTGGCAGCGGTGGGATGGTCCTTTTATCCAAAGAGCAAGTGCTGAATGGAGTCGCAGTACGCCAGGCTGAAAAGATCCACACTAAAAGATCTATTGGAGAGTCGTGGTAGGAGCGCCAGCAACAGACCACGGAGGGAGCTGATAGCTGAACTGCTGGGGTGGACGAAATGGATGGATCCATGGAAGGAACTGAGCCCCTTGCACCTGTCAGCGAAGAAGATGTAATTACTGGGATTGTACAGCGGAGATTATCCTTGTATCCAGAAACGTCCGTGGAACTAATAAACCAGCTGTTCCGGGAAGCAAGGGAGGAGATACAAACGAAGAGGGGACAAGAACTGGAACTGGTAAGAGCGAGACAGCCCATTACACCTGCAGTTCCTACCCCCCCACCCGCGGCTACAGGAAAGAAAATACCGTTCACTGCATTTAAAGCTTTTGTAGAAAGTGAGGAGGAAATCGATGGATATTTGGCGGATTTTGAGAGGTAGTGCTCACTACACCAGGTACCACCAGACCAATGGGTCACTATTTTGTCGGGGAAATTGTCGGGCAAAGCCAATGAAGCCTTTCGGGCTCTCGCTCCAGAGGATATTTTACAATACCAGCAAGTTAAAAAGGCGCTGCTAACCCGATATGCCGTAACTCCAGAAGCCTACCGCCGGCGCTTCCGGGAGTCCAAGAAGATGGCTGTGGACTCCCACATGGAATTGGCCAACCAGTTACAAAGGGTGGCATTCCTTTTGGGTCCAAGGGTGCAAGGCCAACACCGGGGAGGAAGTATTGCAGCTGTTCCTAATGGAACATTTCTTCCAAGACCTGGCCGCAGACATACAAGACTGGGTACGAGATCGCCGTCCCGCTAACTTAAACGAGGCGGCTCGGCTAGCAGATGAGTACGCGGAGACAAGGAAAGTAAGCCAGGGTACTATGCGGCTGGCTCAGAAGGTAGAACCGCGTACTCCAACCGTCACCCCATGCCCAGAGTTTCGGGCTCCAGTCCCACCACGTCCTCAGGGGCCTAGCAACTACCCCCGGGATTCGCCTAGGGTGACGTGCCATCACTGCAGCGACACGGGACATATTGCTCGTTATTGCCCTTTGAGAGCTACAAATAACAATTGGAGACGCACAACACCCAACACAGAGGTCACTCCATCACGTCCCTCTGCGGGCCACTGCCTGGAGACTGAGGGGGGCCCTGAGGAATGTCTGGGAATTTGGTATGAGGCAGACCCAATACAAGCGGCCTCTCCGGATAACCGTCAGCATCACCGTCAGGAGGTACGAGTGAATGGACAAGTAGCACAAGGCCTAAGAGATTCCGGGACTACTATCACTCTGATTCAAAAACATCTGGTAAAGCCAGAGAACGTGTCCACTCGCACAGTTGCCGTCCGGGTCGCAGGGGGTGCTGTATTTTGCGTACCCACCGCCCGGGTGCACTTAGACTGGGGAGCCGGGTCAGGAAAGACCACAGTTGGTATCATGGACAACCTACCTGCCGAGGTGGTGCTGGGCAACGACATTGGCCCTCTGACTTCGGCTTATTTACCTACACCTGCTGCTGCTTGTCCCGTGACCACCCGCGTTGCTGGAATCAACCCGCTTTCTGCTGAGAACCGGGTAAGACTACCTTCCCCGACATGTACTGTAGATCCGGCACAATATCACAGTCTAAAATGGGAATGTGACAAGTTGGCCAGTGAGAAATCAGAGATGCAACGACACTACGTCATGTATTATGAGATGTCCCGTGGCTTGAACATTGAAATGCACAAACAGGCGGAAATTGTCAAAAGATTAAATGGGATTTGCATCCAGGTGGTGCCGTATTTGTCCCAAGAGCATCAGCAACAGGTTTTGGGAGCCATTGAGAGAGCAAAGCAAGTGATTGTTTCAGAATTGAATTCTATTATTCACCGTCACCATCAGCTACCGACCTGGTAAGCCAATGGGAAGGCCGACGGACTGTCCAGGCAAACGGAACTTTTACCCTAACAGCAGACCGGACATCCCCAAGTTGATCCGAAAAGGATCAATCCGGGTCTGCCGGAGTGTTCCACAAAAGGGGAGTAGTGTAACGGACCTATGCATGCGGCCGGGACATCGATAATCTTCATGCAGGGAGGACTACAAGGAACTGCATGGCTTGTCACAATTGGATGTACCACATTGTATTCTGAGCTCAAAGGGTTAACTGGACAAGGATCTCTTTCACTGCTGAATGCTAATGTCCCCTTGCATAGATAATGGGAACTCTCTTTTGTGTAGGTAACAGCCTCCTGATGGGGATTATGTGTGAGTGATAATTGTTTTAAAGGTTAATTGAATTCTATTGTCTGATCGAGCTAAGTTTAGGAGCCAAAACGTCTAGCGGCTGATTGGCTCAAGGGAGTGTCATTGTTTCAAAGTGTGTGTATTGAAGTCCCCCCTGGGTGGGGGGAGTGTCATTTGTTTCTGTACAGTTTGTAACCAGATATAAGGAGGAAAAATGTGGCATTAAAAGTCAGTCCTGCTTGACTCTGCGTTGACTCAGCGTTCGATGGGATATACCGGCGGTACCTGCATATCGCAGCTTGCCAGGGAAAAGGACGTCTCCAACGGCTGAGACCCTCACACTACCTGGGTAGCCGTTACAGTTAGGGTTAGGGTTAGATGGGTTAGGGTTTAGGGTTTAGGGTTAGGGTATTAGCAGTACAGATAGGGTTAGGGTATTAGCGGTACAGATAGGGTTAGGGTTAGGGGTTAGGGTTAGGGTGTTAGCGGTACAGATAGTGTTAGCGGTGCAGTCAGGCTCAGGGTCCGACCCTTTCTGTCCCATCTAACATCACTCTCTCGTGCGGCACGCGCAAACCAACCCCTTGCCGGGTTAGGGTGTTAGCGGTACAGATAGTGTTAGCGGTGCAGAGGGTTAGGGTTAGGGTTAGGCGGGTTAGGGTTAGGATTTGGCGGGTTAGGGTTAGGTGTAGGCGGGTTAGGAGGGTTAGGGTTAGGGTTAGGGTTAGGGTTAGGGTTAGGGTTAGGGTTAGGGTTAGGGTTAGGGTTAGGGTTAGGGTTAGGGTTAGGGTTAGGGTTAGGGTTAGGGTTAGGGTTAGGGTTAGGGTTAGGGTTAGGGTTAGGGTTAGGGTTAGGGTTAGGGTTAGGGTTAGGGTTAGGGTTAGGGTTAGGGTTAGGGTTAGGGTTAGGGTTAGGGTTAGGGTTAGGGTTAGGGTTAGGGTTAGGGTTAGGGTTAGGGTTAGGGTTAGGGTTAGGGTTAGGGTTAGGGTTAGGGTTAGGGTTAGGGTTAGGGTTAGGGTTAGGGTTAGGGTTAGGGTTAGGGTTAGGGTTAGGGTTAGGGTTAGGGTTAGGGTTAGGGTTAGGGTTAGGGTTAGGGTTAGGGTTAGGGTTAGGGTTAGGGTTAGGGTTAGGGTTAGGGTTAGGGTTAGGGTTAGGGTTAGGGTTAGGGTTAGGGTTAGGGTTAGGGTTAGGGTTAGGGTTAGGGTTAGGGTTAGGGTTAGGGTTAGGGTTAGGGTTAGGGTTAGGGTTAGGGTTAGGGTTAGGGTTAGGGTTAGGGTTAGGGTTAGGGTTAGGGTTAGGGTTAGGGTTAGGGTTAGGGTTAGGGTTAGGGTTAGGGTTAGGGTTAGGGTTAGGGTTAGGGTTAGGGTTAGGGTTAGGGTTAGGGTTAGGGTTAGGGTTAGGGTTAGGGTTAGGGTTAGGGTTAGGGTTAGGGTTAGGGTTAGGGTTAGGGTTAGGGTTAGGGTTAGGGTTAGGGTTAGGGTTAGGGTTAGGGTTAGGGTTAGGGTTAGGGTTAGGTT
>NW_024404639.1:0-50474 GCF_905171775.1 Rana temporaria
CCTCAGATTAAAAGTCTGATGCTCTACCGACTGAGCTATCCAGGCTCTGAAAGCTCTACCTCCAGAGCAGTCCAAGCTGCTTGAATCTTGACATCTATGGTGGAAAAAGTGCATTCTTTTAATCTGAGGTTTCTGGCTTAGTTTTACCTATAGGTCAATGCTCTTTCACCGGAAACAAGGGCCTTGCAAAAAGACACCGCCCCAAAGGCTTCCTTAACCCTGGACCAAGACGCTTCCAGTATTCTTAATCAGTAACTGGGTTACAAATAAAGACAGTTCACCTTTAGCCTCATGATGCCAGGTCCAGCAGAGGAAACGCAGGCCAAAAAACAATGTAGAATCCACTCTGGATTATAGGCAAGTGAAGAACGAGTGGCGAGTTCCAACCACAGATTGTTTACTTGAGCCCAGGTAAGCTGCCAAACAGTTGTTCTAGCAATCACCTTCAGCCATCTTTATTTCTGGCGCAGATTCCAAGAGCCTAGAGGGGGGAGTTGGCGTCCTAGGACATTTTTAACTCTTTGGTCCAGTGAGCATTCCTGGCAGATGTGCATAAAGACTGCCCTATCGTCAGCTCAAGGACCTCACAGGTAGTTTAAAGGCAGCGCCCGAACAGGGACTTGAACCCTGGACCCTCAGATTAAAAGTCTGATGCTCTACCGACTGAGCTATCCGGGCTCTGAAAGCTCTACCTCCAGAGCAGTCCAAGCTGCTTGAATCTTGACATCTATGGTGGAAAAAGAGCATTCTTTTAATCTGAGGTTTCTGGCTTAGTTTTACCTATAGGTCAATGCTCTTTCACCGGAAACAAGGGCCTTGCAAAAAGACACCGCCCCAAAGGCTTCCTTAACCCTGGACCAAGACGCTTCCAGTATTCTTAATCAGTGACTGGGTTACAAATAAAGACAGTTCACCTTTAGCCTCATGATGCCAGGTCCAGCGAAGAAACGCAGGCCAAAAAACAAGGTAGAATCCACTCTGGCAAGTGAAGAACGAGTGGCGAGTGCCAACCGCGGATTGTTTACTGGAGCCCAAGCAGTTGTTCTAGCAATCACCTTCAGCCATCTTTATTTCTGGCGCAGATTCCAAGAGCCTAGAGGGGGGAGTTGGCGTCCTAGGACATTTTTAACTCTTTGGTCCAGGGAGCATTCCTGGCAGATGTGCATAAAGACTGCCCTATCGTCAGCTCAAGGACCTCACAGGTAGTCTAAAGGCATCGCCCGAACAGGGACTTGAACCCTGGACCCTCAGATTAAAAGTCTGATGCTCTACCGACTGAGCTATCCAGGCTCTGAAAGCTTTACCTCCAGAGCAGTCCAAGCTGCTTGAATCTTGACATCTATGGTGGAAAAAGAGCATTCTTTTAATCTGAGGTTTCTGGCTTAGTTTTACCTATAGGTCAATGCTCTTTCACCGGAAACAAGGGCCTTGCAAAAAAGACACCGCCCCAAAGGCTTCCTTAACCCTGGACCAAGACGCTTACAGTATTCTTAATCAGTGACTGGGTTACAAATAAAGACAGTTCACCTTTAGACTCATGATGCCAGGTCCAGCGAAGAAAACGCATGCCAAAAAACAAGGTAGAATCCACTCTGGCAAGTGAAGAACGAGTGGCGAGTGCCAACCGCGGATTGTTTACTGGAGCCCAAGCAGTTGTTCTAGCAATCACCTTCAGCCATCTTTATTTCTGGCGCAGATTCCAAGAGCCTAGAGGGGGGAGTTGGCATCATAGGACATTTTTAACTCTTTGGTCCAGGGAGCATTCCTGGCAGATGTGCATAAAGACTGCCCTATCGTCAGCTCAAGGACCTCACAGGTAGTCTAAAGGCATCGCCCGAACAGGGACTTGAACCCTGGACCCTCAGATTAAAAGTCTGATGCTCTACCGACTGAGCTATCCAGGCTCTGAAAGCTCTACCTCCAGAGCAGTCCAAGCTGCTTGAATATTGACATCTATGTTGGAAAAAGAGCATTCTTTTAATCTGAGGTTTCTGGCTTAGTTTTACCTATAGGTCAATGCTCTTTCACCGGAAACAAGGGCCTTGCAAAAAAGACACCGCCCCAAAGGCTTCCTTAACCCTGGACCAAGACGCTTCCAGTATTCTTAATCAGCGACTGGGTTACAAATAAAGACAGTTCACCTTTAGACTCATGATGCCAGGTCCAGCGGAGGAAACGCAGGCCAAAAAACAAGGTAGAATCCACTCTGGCAAGTGAAGAACGAGTGGCGAGTGCCAACCACAGATTGTTTACTGGAGCCCAAACAGTTGTTCTAGCAATCACCTTCAGCCATCTTTATTTCTGGCGCAGATTCCAAGAGCCTAGAGGGGGGAGTTGGCGTCCTAGGACATTTTTAACTCTTTGGTCCAGTGAGCATTCCTGGCAGATGTGCATAAAGACTGCCCTATCGTCAGCTCAAGGACCTCACAGGTAGTTTAAAGGCAGCGCCCAAACAGGGACTTGAACCCTGGACCCTCAGATTAAAAGTCTGATGCTCTACCGACTGAGCTATCCGGGCTCTGAAAGCTCTACCTCCAGAGCAGTCCAAGCTGCTTGAATCTTGACATCTATGGTGTAAAAAGTGCATTCTTTTAATCTGAGGTTTCTGGCTTAGTTTTACCTATAGGTCAATGCTCTTTCACCGGAAACAAGGGCCTTGCAAAAAGACACCGCCCCAAAGGCTTCCTTAACCCTGGACCAAGACGCTTCCAGTATTCTTAATCAGTGACTGGGTTACAAATAAAGACAGTTCACCTTTAGCCTCATGATGCCAGGTCCAGCAGAGGAAACGCAGGCCAAAAAACAAGGTAGAATCCACTCTGGATTATAGGCAAGTGAAGAACGAGTGGCGAGTCCCAACCACAGATTGTTTACTTGAGCCCAGGTAAGCTGCCAAACAGTTGTTCTAGCAATCACCTTCAGCCATCTTTATTTCTGGCGCAGATTCCAAGAGCCTAGATGGGGGAGTTGGCGTCCTAGGACATTTTTAACTCTTTGGTCCAGTGAGCATTCCTGGCAGATGTGCATAAAGACTGCCCTATCGTCAGATCAAGGACCTCACAGGTAGTTTAAAGGCAGCGCCCGAACAGGGACTTGAACCCTGGACCCTCAGATTAAAAGTCTGATGCTCTACCGACTGAGCTATCCGGGCTCTGAAAGCTCTACCTCCAGAGCAGTCCAAGCTGCTTGAATCTTGACATCTATGGTGGAAAAAGAGCATTCTTTTAATCTGAGGTTTCTGGCTTAGTTTTACCTATAGGTCAATGCTCTTTCACCGGAAACAAGGGCCTTGCAAAAAGACACCGCCCCAAAGGCTTCCTTAACCCTGGACCAAGACGCTTCCAGTATTCTTAATCAGTGACTGGGTTACAAATAAAGACAGTTCACCTTTAGCCTCATGATGCCAGGTCCAGCGAAGAAAACGCATGCCAAAAAACAAGGTAGAATCCACTCTGGCAAGTGGAGAACGAGTGGCGAGTGCCAACCGCGGATTGTTTACTGGAGCCCAAGCAGTTGTTCTAGCAATCACCTTCAGCCATCTTTATTTCTGGCGCAGATTCCAAGAGCCTAGAGGGGGGAGTTGGCATCATAGGACATTTTTAACTCTTTGGTCCAGGGAGCATTCCTGGCAGATGTGCATAAAGACTGCCCTATCGTCAGCTCAAGGACCTCACAGGTAGTCTAAAGGCATCGCCCGAACAGGGACTTGAACCCTGGACCCTCAGATTAAAAGTCTGATGCTCTACCGACTGAGCTATCCAGGCTCTGAAAGCTTTACCTCCAGAGCAGTCCAAGCTGCTTGAATCTTGACATCTATGGTGGAAAAAGAGCATTCTTTTAATCTGAGGTTTCTGGCTTAGTTTTACCTATAGGTCAATGCTCTTTCACCGGAAACAAGGGCCTTGCAAAAAAGACACCGCCCCAAAGGCTTCCTTAACCCTGGACCAAGACGCTTCCAGTATTCTTAATCAGTGACTGGGTTACAAATAAAGACAGTTCACCTTTAGACTCATGATGCCAGGTCCAGCGAAGAAAACGCATGCCAAAAAACAAGGTAGAATCCACTCTGGCAAGTGAAGAACGTGTGGCGAGTGCCAACCGCGGATTGTTTACTGGAGCCCAAGCAGTTGTTCTAGCAATCACCTTCAGCCATCTTTATTTCTGGCGCAGATTCCAAGAGCCTAGAGGGGGGAGTTGGCATCATAGGACATTTTTAACTCTTTGGTCCAGGGAGCATTCCTGGCAGATGTGCATAAAGACTGCCCTATCGTCAGCTCAAGGACCTCACAGGTAGTCTAAAGGCATCGCCCGAACAGGGACTTGAACCCTGGACCCTCAGATTAAAAGTCTGATGCTCTACCGACTGAGCTATCCAGGCTCTGAAAGCTCTACCTCCAGAGCAGTCCAAGCTGCTTGAATATTGACATCTATGTTGGAAAAAGAGCATTCTTTTAATCTGAGGTTTCTGGCTTAGTTTTACCTATAGGTCAATGCTCTTTCACCGGAAACAAGGGCCTTGCAAAAAAGACACCGCCCCAAAGGCTTCCTTAACCCTGGACCAAGACGCTTCCAGTATTCTTAATCAGTGACTGGGTTACAAATAAAGACAGTTCACCTTTAGACTCATGATGCCAGGTCCAGCGGAGGAAACGCAGGCCAAAAAACAAGGTAGAATCCACTCTGGCAAGTGAAGAACGAGTGGCGAGTGCCAACCACAGATTGTTTACTGGAGCCCAAACAGTTGTTCTAGCAATCACCTTCAGCCATCTTTATTTCTGGCGCAGATTCCAAGAGCCTAGAGGGGGGAGTTGGCATCCTAGGACATTTTTAACTCTTTGGTCCAGTGAGCATTCCTGGCAGATGTGCATAAAGACTGCCCTATCGTCAGCTCAAGGACCTCACAGGTAGTTTAAAGGCAGCGCCCAAACAGGGACTTGAACCCTGGACCCTCAGATTAAAAGTCTGATGCTCTACCGACTGAGCTATCCGGGCTCTGAAAGCTCTACCTCCAGAGCAGTCCAAGCTGCTTGAATCTTGACATCTATGGTGTAAAAAGTGCATTCTTTTAATCTGAGGTTTCTGGCTTAGTTTTACCTATAGGTCAATGCTCTTTCACCGGAAACAAGGGCCTTGCAAAAAGACACCGCCCCAAAGGCTTCCTTAACCCTGGACCAAGACGCTTCCAGTATTCTTAATCAGTGACTGGGTTACAAATAAAGACAGTTCACCTTTAGCCTCATGATGCCAGGTCCAGCAGAGGAAACGCAGGCCAAAAAACAAGGTAGAATCCACTCTGGATTATAGGCAAGTGAAGAGCGAGTGGTGAGTCCCAACCACAGATTGTTTACTTGAGCCCAGGTAAGCTGCCAAACAGTTGTTCTAGCAATCACCTTCAGCCATCTTTATTTCTGGCGCAGATTCCAAGAGCATAGAGGGGGGAGTTGGCGTCCTAGGACATTTTTAACTCTTTGGTCCAGTGAGCATTCCTGGCAGATGTGCATAAAGACTGCCCTATCGTCAGCTCAAGGACCTCACAGGAATTTTAAAGGCAGCGCCCGAACAGGCACTTGAACCCTGGACCCTCAGATTAAAAGTCTGATGCTCTACCGACTGAGCTATCCGGGCTTTGAAAGCTCTACCTCCAGAGCAGTCCAAGCTGCTTGAATCTTGACATCTATGGTGGAAAAAGTGCATTCTTTTAATCTGAGGTTTCTGGCTTAGTTTTACCTATAGGTCAATGCTCTTTCACCGGAAACAAGGGCCTTGCAAAAAGACACCGCCCCAAAGGCTTCCTTAACCCTGGACCAAGACGCTTCCAGTATTCTTAATCAGTGACTGGGTTACAAATAAAGACAGTTCACCTTTAGCCTCATGATGCCAGGTCCAGCAGAGGAAACGCAGGCCAAAAAACAAGGTAGAATCCACTCTGGATTATAGGCAAGTGAAGAACGAGTGGCGAGTCCCAACCACAGATTGTTTACTTGAGCCCAGGTAAGCTGCCAAACAGTTGTTCTAGCAATCACCTTCAGCCATCTTTATTTCTGGCGCAGATTCCAAGAGCCAAGAGGGGGGAGTTGGCGTCCTAGGACATTTTTAACTCTTTGGTCCAGTGAGCATTCCTGGCAGATGTGCATAAAGACTGCCCTATCGTCAGCTCAAGGACCTCACAGGTAGTTTAAAGGCAGCGCCCGAACAGGGACTTGAACCCTGGACCCTCAGATTAAAAGTCTGATGCTCTACCGACTGAGCTATCCAGGCTCTGAAAGCTCAACCTCCAGAGCAGTCCAAGCTGCTTGAATCTTGACATCTATGGTGGAAAAAGTGCATTCTTTTAATCTGAGGTTTCTGGCTTAGTTTTACCTATAGGTCAATGCTCTTTCACCGGAAACAAGGGCCTTGCAAAAAGACACCGCCCCAAAGGCTTCCTTAACCCTGGACCAAGACGCTTCCAGTATTCTTAATCAGTGACTGGGTTACAAATAAAGACAGTTCACCTTTAGCCTCATGATGCCAGGTCCAGCAGAGGAAACGCAGGCCAAAAAACAAGGTAGAATCCACTCTGGCAAGTGAAGAACGAGTGGCGAGTGCCAACCACAGATTGTTTACTGTAGCCCAAACTGTTGTTCTAGCAATCACCTTCAGCCATCTTTATTTCTGGCGCAGATTCCAAGAGCCGAGAGGGGGGAGTTGGCGTCCTAGGACATTTTTAACTCTTTGGTCCAGTGAGCATTCCTGGCAGATGTGCATAAAGACTGCCCTATCGTCAGCTCAAGGACCTCACAGGTAGTTTAAAGGCAGCGCCCGAACAGGGACTTTAACCCTGGACCCTCAGATTAAAAGTCTGATGCTCTACCGACTGAGCTATCCGGGCTCTGAAAGCTCTACCTCCAGAGCAGTCCAAGCTGCTTGAATCTTGACATCTATGGTGGAAAAAGTGCATTCTTTTAATCTGAGGTTTCTGGCTTAGTTTTACCTATAGGTCAATGCTCTTTCACCGGAAACAAGGGCCTTGCAAAAAGACACCGCCCCAAAGGCTTCCTTAACCCTGGACCAAGACGCTTCCAGTATTCTTAATCAGTGACTGGGTTACAAATAAAGACAGTTCACCTTTAGCCTCATGATGCCAGGTCCAGCAGAGGAAACGCAGGCCAAAAAACAAGGTAGAATCCACTCTGGATTATAGGCAAGTGAAGAACGAGTGGCGAGTCCCAACCACAGATTGTTAACTTGAGCCCAGGTAAGCTGCCAAACAGTTGTTCTAGCAATCACCTTCAGCCATCTTTATTTCTGGCGCAGATTCCAAGAGCCTAGATGGGGGAGTTGGCGTCCTAGGACATTTTTAACTCTTTGGTCCAGTGAGCATTCCTGGCAGATGTGCATAAAGACTGCCCTATCGTCAGATCAAGGACCTCACAGGTAGTTTAAATGCAGCGCCCAAACAGGGACTTGAACCCTGGACCCTCAGATTAAAAGTCTGATGCTCTACCGACTGAGCTATCCGGGCTCTGAAAGCTCTACCTCCAGAGCAGTCCAAGCTGCTTGAATCTTGACATCTATGGTGGAAAAAGAGCATTCTTTTAATCTGAGGTTTCTGGCTTAGTTTTACCTATAGGTCAATGCTCTTTCACCGGAAACAAGGGCCTTGCAAAAAGACACCGCCCCAAAGGCTTCCTTAACCCTGGACCAAGACGCTTCCAGTATTCTTAATCAGTGACTGGGTTACAAATAAAGACAGTTCACCTTTAGCCTCATGATGCCAGGTCCAGCGAAGGAAACGCAGGCCAAAAAACAAGGTAGAATCCACTCTGGCAAGTGAAGAACGAGTGGCGAGTGCCAACCACAGATTGTTTACTGTAGCCCAAACTGTTGTTCTAGCAATCACCTTCAGCCATCTTTATTTCTGGCGCAGATTCCAAGAGCCTAGAGGGGGGAGTTGGCATCCTAGGACATTTTTAACTCTTTGGTCCAGTGAGCATTCCTGGCAGATGTGCATAAAGACTGCCCTATCGTCAGCTCAAGGACCTCACAGGTAGTTTAAAGGCAGCGCCCGAACAGGGACTTTAACCCTGGACCCTCAGATTAAAAGTCTGATGCTCTACCGACTGAGCTATCCGGGCTCTGAAAGCTCTACCTCCAGAGCAGTCCAAGCTGCTTGAATCTTGACATCTATGGTGGAAAAAGTGCATTCTTTTAATCTGAGGTTTCTGGCTTAGTTTTACCTATAGGTCAATGCTCTTTCACCGGAAACAAGGGCCTTGCAAAAAGACACCGCCCCAAAGGCTTCCTTAACCCTGGACCAAGACGCTTCCAGTATTCTTAATCAGTGACTGGGTTACAAATAAAGACAATTCACCTTTAGCCTCATGATGCCAGGTCCAGCAGAGGAAACGCAGGCCAAAAAACAAGGTAGAATCCACTCTGGATTATAGGCAAGTGAAGAACGAGTGGCGAGTGCCAACCACAGATTGTTTACTGGAGCCCAAACAGTTGTTCTAGCAATCACCTTCAGCCATCTTTATTTCTGGCGCAGATTCCAAAAGCCGAGAGGGGGGAGTTGGCGTCCTAGGACATTTTTAACTCTTTGGTCCAGTGAGCATTCCTGGCAGATGTGCATAAAGACTGCCCTATCGTCAGCTCAAGGACCTCACAGGTAGTTTAAAGGCAGCGCCCGAACAGGGACTTGAACGCTGGACCCTCAGATTAAAAGTATGATGCTCTACCGACTGAGCTATCCAGGCTCTGAAAGCTCTACCTCCAGAGCAGTCCAAGCTGCTTGAATCTTGACATCTATGGTGTAAAAAGTGCATTCTTTTAATCTGAGGTTTCTGGCTTAGTTTTACCAATAGGTCAATGCTCTTTCACCGGAAACAAGGGCCTTGCAAAAAGACACCGCCCCAAAGGCTTCCTTAACCCTGGACCAAGACGCTTCCAGTATTCTTAATCAGTGACTGGGTTACAAATAAAGACAGTTCACCTTTAGCCTCATGATGCCAGGTCCAGCAGAGGAAACACAGGCCAAAAAACAAGGTAGAATCCACTCTGGATTATAGGCAATTGAAGAACGAGTGGCGAGTCCCAACCACAGATTGTTTACTTGAGCCCAGGTAAGCGCCCAAACAGTTGTTCTAGCAATCACCTTCAGCCAACTTTATTTCTGGCGCAGATTCCAAAAGCCGAGAGGGGGGAGTTGGCGTCCTAGGACATTTTTTTAACTCTTTGGTCCAGTGAGCATTCCTGGCAGATGTGCATAAAGACTGCCCTATCGTCAGCTCAAGGACCTCACAGGTAGTTTAAAGGCAGCGCCCGAACAGGGACTTGAACCCTGGACCCTCAGATTAAAAGTATGATGCTCTACCGACTGAGCTATCCGGGCTCTGAAAGCTCTACCTCCAGAGCAGTCCAAGCTGCTTGAATCTTGACATCTATGGTGGAAAAAGTGCATTCTTTTAATCTGAGGTTTCTGGCTTAGTTTTACCTATAGGTCAATGCTCTTTCACCGGAAACAAGGGCCTTGCAAAAAGACACCGCCCCAAAGGCTTCCTTAACCCTGGACCAAGACGCTTCCAGTATTCTTAATCAGTGACTGGGTTACAAATAAAGACAGTTCACCTTTAGCCTCATGATGCCAGGTCCAGCAGAGGAAACACAGGCCAAAAAACAAGGTAGAATCCACTCTGGATTATAGGCAGGTCCAGGCTCAGCAGAGGAAACGCAGGCCAAAAAACAAGGTAGAATCCACTCTGGATTATAGGCAAGTGAAGAACGAGTGGCGAGTCCCAACCACAGATTGTTTACTTGAGCCCAGGTAAGCTGCCAAACAGTTGTTCTAGCAATCACCTTCAGCCATCTTTATTTCTGGCGCAGATTCCAAGAGCCTAGAGGGGGGAGTTGGCATCCTAGGACATTTTTAACTCTTTGGTCCAGTGAGCATTCCTGGCAGATGTGCATAAAGACTGCCCTATCGTCAGCTCAAGGACCTCACAGGTAGTTTAAAGGCAGCGCCCGAACAGGGACTTGAATCCTGGACCCTCAGATTAAAAGTCTGATGCTCTACCGACTGAGCTATCCGGGCTCTGAAAGCTCTACCTCCAGAGCAGTCCAAGCTGCTTGAATCTTGACATCTTTGGTGGAAAAAGTGCATTCTTTTAATCTTAGGTTTCTGGCTTAGTTTTACCTATAGGTCAATGCTCTTTCACCGGAAACAAGGGCCTTGCAAAAAGACACCGCCCCAAAGGCTTCCTTAACCCTGGACCAAGACGCTTCCAGTATTCTTAATTTCAATAGTTTTTTATTGTTTTATACGGTATAAACATACATGGAAAACATGTCGTGGGTATACATATGTTAGTACACGCGGATGTCCAAAGTCCAACAGAAGTAGACATCCGTATTATACAATACAAAATAAGAGTACAGCTTTGGGAATGCAATTCTACGATTCAGCGGGTAACACATAGACGTGCCTTGGGACCCATCTTCCAGAGGTCACCCCTTAGGTACTTGCTGTGACCTGTGGAATCGGGCCTATACCCTCCAAGCTGCACATGCTCTCAAAATTGCTGCATAGTGTATGCAACAATACTCTCCACGAACATTTGTATGCTACTCATATAAGAGATTTAAACTGTAATGTTGAACATGGAGCAACATACTCCGTGGTTACAAATTTAACAAAGGAAGCCAAAAATAGCCAAAAATAACGAAAAATAAAATAAAATAAGATAAAATAAGGAAAAGGAAAAGGAAGGAACCAGCACTTCGCCTTGAACTAGATTTACAACTTATTTATCAGTTTTTAATACTATAACCGTTCTTAATATAGGAGTTTGTTAGTGTCGTACCGATCCACCCAGGACTGCCATTGAGTAAGAAACGTGGTAATTCTGCCCTCCGAATAGGCTAGCATGCGTTCATACATGAAGTGCAAAGACACGGTTTTAACCACATCTTCTACCTTGGGGCTCACATTGGATCTCCAAAGTCTCAGTATGACCAACTTGGCTGCCAGTAGGAGATGTATGATGCATTTCCTAAAAGGAGGAGGAAAGTCCTCTATGCCCAGGTGTAATATGGCTAAGGAAGGTGAGAGGTGTACAGCGAGTCCCGTAACCTGGCGCATAATTGCAAATATGCTACTCCAGAATCCAGCCAATTTCCCACATGCCCATAAAATATGAAACAGTGATCCCACTTGTGAGCACTGTCTCCAGCAAAGTGGAGATTCTTCATGACCAAACTTAGCGAGTCTGGATGGAGTTAGGTACCACCTTTGAGTAACCTTGTGATAAAGTTCCCATAAGTTGGCACTTTTGGTGGCTGAGAGTGTGTATCGTAGTGCTTTGAGCCATTGGTCGTCCACATAGGGACCACCTAGATCTCTTTCCCATGCCATTAAGGCGTTGCTCTTAACAAAGATATCTTTGTTGTTAAGTAGGTTGTAAATTAATGTTATACCCTTACTCTTGCTTCTCTGAGAGGTGAAAAATGTTTTTGTTTTCCAGAATATCTTATAGGGCTTATATTGTTTACTTTTGAGGAATGACTGTACTCTAAGGAAGCTGAATTGTTCCGAACTAGGGAGATTGTATGTAGTTTGTAATTGCTGAAAGGGTTTCAGTTTCCCCTCCTCTAGAATATCAGAAATCCACTGTACACCTCCCATCGTCCACCTCTGCAGGTTTAAATTGGGTATTATTAAGGCTAAGGAGGAGATAGGTATGTCCAAACCCACCATAGGAATTGAAAGTAGCTCCGCCGAGGCAAAGTTCCTCCATGCCTCTAGAGTAGCTACCATAGGGGGTGCTAAGGTCCTTTGTGTGCTTTTGAGGAATGGGCTTGCCAGCAGAAGCGCTGCCAAGTCCCGTCCTGGCGCTTGGTTTTGCTCAAGGGGTCCCCATATTGGGGTTGTCTGGGTTGGGAACCAACTTTTAGCTTGTGTTAAAACAGCCGCTAGATGGTAGTCAGCAAAGGAGGGAACTCCCATGCCCCCGGCCATCCTATTCTTGCACAATTTGTGAAATGCACTACGTGCTCTTTTACCCACCCATATATATCTTGATAGAGTACCTTGTAATTCCCCGAAAAACTTTTTATTCACCGGTATTGGTACCGTTCTAAACACGTACAGCACCTGTGGTAGTATCTGCATTTTGAAGGCGGCCAATCTACCGGACCATGACAAAATATGTTTGCTCAGCGCCTTTGTTCCTTCCCTGACCTTATCCACTAACGGTAAATAATTGGCGGTGAATAATTGCTCTGGATAGGCAGTAAGATGGATCCCCAGGTAGTCAAGTGTGTGGTCATTCCACACATAAGGATAAGCATTTTGCATAATCATTTTCTCATCGACACTGACACCCAGATTTAAGATAAAAGATTTGGTCTCATTCACCTTGTAGTATGATATTTTACCATAATCTCGAAGCAGACAAGAAACCCTTTCCAGGGAAGTCACCGGATTAGTAAGCATCAGTATAACGTCATCAGCGAAAAGGCTGATGACGTGTTTTTTACCTGCTATTGTAAACCCATGCACTCCAGGTGCTTGTCTAATGGAAGCCGCAAGCGGCTCCATTAGTAGATTGAAGATGAGGGGTGATAGTGGGCACCCTTGCCTTGTGCCATTTGTGATTCTAAAGGGTTTAGATAGCATTCCGGACGTATAAACTTTGGCCGACGGGACCGTGTACAGGGCCAAAATCGCTGATAATAAGTGCTTTTCAAAGCCGTATTTTTCCAAAGCGCATTTCAGGTACATCCAATGCACCCTGTCGAACGCCTTCTCTGCATCCAAAGCTAGGAGCAGAGAAGGCGTTCGTGTCGTTCGTGCTATGTGGGTGATATTGATTAAACGCCTTGTAGCGTCCGAGGCTTGTCTGCCTTTCGTAAACCCAGATTGGTCCGGATCTATTAAAGTGGGTATAACGTCTACTAATCTCAGGGCTATCATTTTGGCGTAAACCTTAAGGTCATTATTCAGTAAGGAGATTGGGCGAAAATTTTGAGGTACATCCGGTGACTTCCCAGGTTTGGGTAGTGTTACAATCAGAGCCTCAAGCATTTCGGGTGGAAAAGACGTCGAGGTCGCAGCTAAATCAAACACCTTCAATAGATGTGGCCCTAAGATTGTTTGAAAGGTCTTGTAATAGTCTCCTATGAGTCCATCAGGGCCTGGGGACTTGTTGGAAGGGAGAGTTTTTATAGCCTGCACCAGTTCGTTCAGTGTGAAGGGGGAGTTCAGGTCACTTGATTGTTCTGGGGTCAGAGTGGGTAAGTGGATTTTGGAAAGAAAGTTCTGTATATCGGTTAGTGACGGTTGGTAGGTTGCGGAGTCTTGGTCTAAATTGTATAGGGAGCTGTAATAGTCGCTGAACGCGTCTGCTATGTTTTGAGGGTCATACACCGGTTTCTTGGTCCTGGGATGTGTTAAGCGAGCAATCTTGGTTTTAAAGCGCTGACCTCGTAAATAACGGGCCAACGCTTTGCCTGCTTTGTTATTAGTCGAGTAGAAGGACATTTTTGCCCATCTATCTTTGGTTTCAAAGTCATGTAGGAGAAGGAGCTTGAGGTCATGTCTTAGGTCTGCCAGTCTGGCACTTGTGGATGCATTAGGATTGGATTTATTTAGAGTGTCAAGGGCGTCTATGTCTTTGAGGAGAGTGGTAAGTTTTAGTTGCTTCTGCTTCTTGGCCCTGGAACCCAGCTGGATAAACACCCCTCTGATGAAGGCTTTATGAGCGTTCCAGAGTGTGAATGGGTTATCCGTGGATTGAGAATTGAGCTGGAAATACTCCTCTAGTTGTTCTCTGATCGTTTCTTTGGTGGCTGTGTCCTGAATGATGGAAGAGCTAGCTCTCCACACAAAGGCAGCAGTATCAGGATATTTGTCACCTAGGGTCAGGAGAACAGAGGCGTGATCTGACCACGTGATCGTGTTAATCTTGGTATGTACAACTCTGGTGAGCAGCCATTTATCCAATAGAAACAGATCAATCCTCGAGTATGAGCAATGCCTGTGTGAGAAAAAGGAGTAATCTCTCTCGGTAGCATGCGTGCAGCGCCACGCATCGTACAGATCATGAGATCGCAGGAAATTAGCTAGGGTCGGGCCCTTCCCCTGGAGCACCGTGGTGGAATCCAGCTTTGGGTCCGGAACTACATTTAGATCGCCACATAATATCAGGGATCCTTGGAGGGATTCCCTGATCTTACGCATGAGGCCATTTAAAAATTTAATCTGTCTCTTGTTTGGGACATATACATTCACTAGCGTGTATCTAATACCATTGATATCACATATTAATACTATATAGCGACCAGAGGAATCAGAATATTCCTTAATCAAGGAAAAGGAAACCGTGTCCCTGACAGCTATCATTACTCCCCTTTTTTTTGCCTCCATATTAGAAAAAAAGTAATGTTGAAAGGATCGGTATGTACATTTAGGTGGCGCATGACTATGAAAGTGGGTCTCCTGAACACAGAGAACGTCACACCGCGAGGAGTCAGCTTCCCGCCAGAGCGACGCCCTCTTAACAGGATGATTCAAACCATTTGCATTGATCGATAAAATTTTAACCGGCTTTACAAGCAAAGTAATATAGTGTTATCAACAGGGGTCTTGTGTACTCACGACCCCTTGTCATCATAGATAATTCAAGAAGATAGACTGTTCGACTGATAACGTTGCTCCAGTTCAGGTAGAGGTGACACAAGTCCCTTGCAGCTGGGTGGTTAGAGATGATGCAAACTGTAGAATCTGAATGGTGCGGTTCCTGAAAACAAGATTGGTTATAAAAGAAGCACAAACATAAAGTAAACCAGAAAATAAAATAAAATATGAACTGTAAAAGGAGGGCCGAAACGACCCGAGTGCAGCAAATACTGCTCAAATACAGGGGAGCTTAATCGTGGTAGAGCTCCAAGGCGGGACCCCATAGGGCCAAAAGAATATATGCACAGGGCAATGATATTGGGCCGAGAATTCAGTCATTTCAGTGGGTCTTAGAGACTTGTTGCCAATCAGGGGACACCCTGCCGGGTGTGTTAGCGCTGGTAGAAGTAGAGTTGTCTTCGTGGAGAATCTTCCATTTCTGAAGTAGTTTGAAGCCTTTGGCTGGGGAGGTAATCACATGCGTAGTTCCATCTTTGGTCACCATCAACTTCGTTGGAAATCCCCACTTATATACAATGTTGTGATTCCTCAGGGCTTTGGTGATAGTATTCAAATTCCTCCGAAGCTGCAGGGTGAACTGCGATAAGTCGGCATAAAACTGTAGGGGTGCGTAGTCAGTACCCCCATGTTCCCCCTTGCGGGTAATAGACATCAGCCGTTCTTTAGACTGGTAAAAGTGCATTCTGAAGAGAACATCCCTGGGAACATTCTCTGGAATAAAGGAGGGTTTAGGCAGCCGATGTATTCTATCGATAGACAGCTCTATAGCAGGGATATCAGGCATTAGGGCCGTCAGCATGGTCATGGCGTATGTGCGCAGATTAGAGGGGGCCACAGTTTCTGGGATGCCACGTATTTTCACGTTATTTCTACGTGACCTATCCTCTAAATCTGCTAATTTAGCTTTTATCCACATTTGTTCTTCCTCCGCTGTATCATGAGCATCCACTAAGTCATTTATGGTGGTTGCGTATTCCCCCATTTTGGTTTCAATGTGGCTAACTCTTTCACCCACTGCTGACAGCTCAGTGCTAAACTTCCTCATGCAAGACATCATATCCCCATGAATAGTGCTCCTTAAAGAGATGAGCATGTCTTTAAGGGTAGTGTCCAGGACTGGCTGATGTTGTGTGGGGAATGAAATTATGGAGTCAGGGAGCTCCCTTGTGTCTTCCTGTGAGTCAGCGTTGGATCTTACCTCACACTGCTGGGTGTCCGATTCGTCCGCTCTGAAACGGGATTTTGCAGGGCTTCTGCTGAGCGGGGAAGGAACTTGTGGTGTCCCTCCAGCTTCAGGGGAGTCTCGGTGGTCTGGCAAAGCGATGGCCTGAAAGCGACCATTGCGGGATCCAGATAGGGAGGAAGCGCCGGCGCCATCTTGCCCACGAGGCAGCGGCGATGAGGAGAAAAAGTCCGTCAGCTTTTTCGGCCGGTGCTCTGCCTGTCTCTTCCTCGTCATTGCGTCCCGTTGGTGGGCGAGTGTTCCGCTGCAATTAGGGTAGGTGTAGGGCTAGAAATAGAGCCTCAGTGCGCTGTGAGCCGCTGTACAAGTCCGCCGTAAGCCGGAGCTCAGGAGTCACACCGCCATCTCGGTGGAGTCCAAGCCACGCCCCTTCGCTTCCAGTATTCTTAATCAGTGACTGGGTTACAAATAAAGACAGTTCACCTTTAGCCTCATGATGCCAGGTCCAGCAGAGGAAACGCAGGCCAAAAAACAAGGTAGAATCCACTCTGGATTATAGGCAAGTGAAGAACGAGTGGCGAGTGCCAACCACAGATTGTTTACTGGAGCCCAAACAGTTGTTCTAGCAATCACCTTCAGCCATCTTTATTTCTGGCGCAGATTCCAAAAGCCGAGAGGGGGGAGTTGGCGTCCTAGGACATTTTTAACTCTTTGGTCCAGTGAGCATTCCTGGCAGATGTGCATAAAGACTGCCCTATCGTCAGCTCAAGGACCTCACAGGTAGTTTAAAGGCAGCGCCCGAACAGGGACTTGAACGCTGGACCCTCAGATTAAAAGTATGATGCTCTACCGACTGAGCTATCCAGGCTCTGAAAGCTCTACCTCCAGAGCAGTCCAAGCTGCTTGAATCTTGACATCTATGGTGTAAAAAGTGCATTCTTTTAATCTGAGGTTTCTGGCTTAGTTTTACCAATAGTTCAATGCTCTTTCACCGGAAACAAGGGCCTTGCAAAAAGACACCGCCCCAAAGGCTTCCTTAACCCTGGACCAAGACGCTTCCAGTATTCTTAATCAGTGACTGGGTTACAAATAAAGACAGTTCACCTTTAGCCTCATGATGCCAGGTCCAGCAGAGGAAACACAGGCCAAAAAACAAGGTAGAATCCACTCTGGATTATAGGCAATTGAAGAACGAGTGGCGAGTCCCAACCACAGATTGTTTACTTGAGCCCAGGTAAGCGCCCAAACAGTTGTTCTAGCAATCACCTTCAGCCAACTTTATTTCTGGCGCAGATTCCAAAAGCCGAGAGGGGGGAGTTGGCGTCCTAGGACATTTTTTTAACTCTTTGGTCCAGTGAGCATTCCTGGCAGATGTGCATAAAGACTGCCCTATCGTCAGCTCAAGGACCTCACAGGTAGTTTAAAGGCAGCGCCCGAACAGGGACTTGAACCCTGGACCCTCAGATTAAAAGTATGATGCTCTACCGACTGAGCTATCCGGGCTCTGAAAGCTCTACCTCCAGAGCAGTCCAAGCTGCTTGAATCTTGACATCTATGGTGGAAAAAGTGCATTCTTTTAATCTGAGGTTTCTGGCTTAGTTTTACCTATAGGTCAATGATCTTTCACCGGAAACAAGGGCCTTGCAAAAAGACACCGCCCCAAAGGCTTCCTTAACCCTGGACCAAGACGCTTCCAGTATTCTTAATCAGTGACTGGGTTACAAATAAAGACAGTTCACCTTTAGCCTCATGATGCCAGGTCCAGCAGAGGAAACGCAGGCCAAAAAACAAGGTAGAATCCACTCTGGATTTTTTTTTTTTTTTTTTTTTTCTTTTTTTTTTTTTCACGTCAGACTCTGCTCACATATAGCCGAGAGACTAGCTCACGGTTCGCCCGCCCTTAGCGTCTCTCTTGCAGCTTTGCATCATTCGTGGGGTTTTTTTTTTTTTTTTTTTTTAAACATTGCAGGTTTAACATTTTTAAATATTTAAGTTTATCTTTTCCCGCTTAACAGGTCTCACAGCCTCCCTTGCTAGCATAGCATAATTAATCCCCCCCCGTGTGTCAAGGGCTTGTCCATGCTGCATATTTTTTCTATTGGGTATAGTATCTTATCTTCCCTAATTGGTTGTGGTAGTGTGCTCACAAAATGTTTTAACTGCAAGTACTCCCATTCACTCATGCTTTGTTCCCCTTCCCCTATTTTTATCTCTTGCCTTAGTTTAATTTTTCCCCGTGTAACAATATCTTTTAATTTTTTCTCCTCTAGGTGCTTTCCAAAGCGTGTTCCATTACCTGGTGTAAAAAAATTAGTGCCTGCTAATGGAATTAGTGGAGAGTTATACTCCCATTTTTCCCGCCTAAATATTGTGTCCCATATCCTAAATACGTTCCTTGTTATGTTATGTGTATTCGTGCTCAATTCCCTCATTTTCGGTGGTATCCATACATTTCTATTTAATAGTGTCCCACTTAATATTTCTTCCATTCGTACCCATTTTTTTTTTGTGTGTGCATTTGTCCATTCTACCAACCTAGCTAAGTTTACAGCATGATAATATCTTTTTATATCGGGGAGCCCCAACCCCCTTCCTTTTTTTTTCATGCTCAGCAATGAATAGCTTAATCTGGCCTTTTTACCCGCCCATATATATTTTAAAATTACTGTTTTAATTACTTTAAAGAAGCTTTGCGGTATTTTTATTGGGAGCATTTGAAGTTTGTATGTTATCTTCGGTAATATCATCATTTTAAACGCATTAATCTTTCCTATCCAAGAAATATGTTTTTTTGCTAGGTTTTTCAAGTCTTGGTTAATATCGTTAATTAAGGGGACAAAGTTGGCCGAGTAAAGTTTTTCAACTGTAGATGTAATTTTTATACCCAAGTATGTTATAGCTTCTTTTTCCCATGTAAATGGATATTCTTTCTGTAGTTCTTCTACTTCTTTTTTTTCCAACCCCAGATTCAAGATTACTGTTTTTATCGGGTTTATTTTAAAATTTGAAAGTTCACCATATCTTTTTATTTCCTTTATGACATTGGGGAGAGAGACTCTAGGTTTGGTCAAATATAGGAGTATGTCATCCGCATACGCCGCCACCTTGTGTTCTTCATCTCCCACCCTCACCCCTCCTATCCCCGGGTTTTCCCGTATTCTTGCTAACAACGGTTCCAAAGCTATTACATATAGGAGAGGCGAGAGCGGGCACCCCTGTCTGGTTCCGTTTTCCATGTTGAACACAGACGACACACTCCCATTGACCTTCACCCTTGCCGTTGGGTGGCTATACAGGTTCTTTACCCATTTCATGAACCTTGGTCCCATGCCTATATTTTGTAAAGTTTCCATCATAAACCCCCAGTCGACTCTGTCAAATGCTTTTTCGGCATCTAAGGACATGAGTACGACTGGGGGTTTCTTTTTTGGATCTCGTTGTAACAGTAACAGGGTCCTTATACTATTATCTCTTCCTTCTCTGCCTGCTACAAAGCCCGCCTGATCTGAGTTTATTAATTGCGGCATTAAACTTTTTATCCTAGTTGCTAATATTTTCGCGTATACTTTCAGGTCTGCGTTTAGCAATGCTATTGGACGATAGCTGGAACACAACGTTCCATCTTTTCCCGTTTTAGGGATAATAGAAATATTTGCCAAAAGAGATTCTTTTCTTATTTCCTCTTCCTCTCCTATTTTGTTAAAATAGTTACACATCTCTGGGACCAAGAGTTCTCCAAATGTTTTGTAATATTTGATCGGCAAGCCATCGGGGCCTGGGCTCTTCCCACACGGTGTTTCCCGGAAAGCTTTGTATATCTCTTCTTGGGTTATTGGGGCCTCTAAGGATTCAATGTCATTTTGGGAAATTTTAGGTAGCTTCACTTCTTCTAGGTATTCCCTGATTTTCCTTTTTCTCATCTTTTCTTGCTCTTGGGTTTCCTTGGTTCTTATTGAATATAATGAACTATAAAAAGTCCGAAAGGATTCCGCTATTTCGGACGTCTTATATTTCATAAGGCCGTCTTGGTTTTTTATTTTTTCGATGTAGTTTTTTTTTTTTTTTCCCTAGATATTCTGGCTAAATGTTTCCCTGGTTTGTTCCCCCATTTGTACCTCTCCTTTCTAACATTTTTGAATATGTCTCTTGTTTCAACCTTCATCAGATCTCTAAGCTGGGTCCTCTTTACTATAATTTCTTGATATATTTCATTTTATCCTCGCTCTTTATGCCTTTGTTCAAGTTCAAATAGCTCAGTTGTTAATTTTTTCATGTTTAATTTCCTTATCTTTTTTTTCCCTGCTCCTATTGAGATTAGTTTCCCTCTGATGTATGCCTTATGGGCCTCCCATACGGTAGCTACCCTTACTTCAGGTGTATTATTAAAGGTGAAGTATTGATCCAATTCCGTTCTCACTGTGTTGTTTACCTCTATATCCTCTATAAGTTCTTCGTTTAAGTTCCATGATCCTTTTCTTTGCTCTATTTCTTTGAATCTAATTTCCACTATTACAGGGGCGTGATCTGAGATTGTAGATACACCTATTGAAGTTTTAACTACCTCTTCCAATAACTCGTGGTCTACCATTATATAGTCCAGTCTTGAGTATGTTCCGTGCACGGAAGAGTAATATGTATAGTCTCTTTTATTTGGATATATAATCCTCCAGGGGTCTATTAAACAGTAACTATACATTTTTTTTCTTAATATTCTGAGCTGTTTAGTATTTCGCCTCTGAGCCCCGGATGTGCTATCCAGTTGATGGTCCATTGAGAGATTGAAGTCTCCTGCTAATATTACATGTCCTGATTTAAAGTCCATTAAAGCATTCAAAATCCCCCTCAGGTATTTATGTGGTTGACTGTTTGGGCAGTATATATTTGCTAACGTGTATTTTTTCCCTTGGAGTACTCCTTTTAGGAACAAATAACGACCATCCGGGTCTACTTTCCTATCTTCTACTGTAAAAGAGATATTCTTCCCTATTCCTATGGCAACCCCCTTAGCTCTCTTCTTTGGGGAGTCCCCGTAGTACCAAATGGGAACTGCCCGAGAATACAATCTGACATTAGAATCCAATGTTATATGCGTCTCTTGCAGGAAAACTATTTCAGCGGAATACCTTTCAACTTCTCTTAGTACCATATGCCTTTTTTCAGGGCAACTGAGACCTCTTACATTATATGTTAAGAAATTTATGTTTGTCATATTTTTTTTTTTTTCCCGCTTTCTTGGGTATATATGTTCTTTCCTATTGCATGACACACAGATCTAAATCCCTTTCCCCCCTCCCTCCCTAGTCCTCCCCTCTCCCTTCCTACCCAAACTCCTCCTTCCCCTCCCTTCTCCTTCCCCCCCTCCACCAGTACCTTACCCCCTTGATCTTCATTTGGGGCTTTCTCCTCCCCTCCCCCCCCCATCAATCCCTGACCTTCTGGTCATTTTTAGAGCTTTTTCTATTTGGCGCTCCTGGCGCTCTTTTGCTCCTCAGGCTGAGGTGGAGTTCTATTTTAGCCCGGTCTCCTATCCCCCTATATTGGGGAACAGGTGAAGAAGCACTTTCTGGGTCTCCTCTCTCCCCAGTCCCACTCCGATATTTTACTATCTTGACCCTCCCCATCTCCCTCCCACCCCCAACCCCCCCCACCATTCCCCCCCTCCTCTACCGGTCAACACTAATAATTTTTTGGTGTTGGGATGCCTAAACTATGACAAAATTCTGGTGTTTCCTCCAGAAACCTCAGTCTTGCCGAAACACCATTTTTCCTGCCTATTAGGCACGCTGGGAATCCCCAATTATACTGAATATCATGCTCCTGCAAGACACCTAACAATGGTTTTAAGCTTCTTCTTCGTTTTAACGTCTCATGTGACAAATCTTGATAAATTTGAATATTATGTTGATCATATTCTAACGGCGACTTCCCTCTCAATTTTCTCCATAGCTGGTTTTTCTCTTCCCAGCTTTCAAAACGCACAATAATGTCCCTTGGGTAGTCCTGTGCTCTCTCCCTAGGACGTCTTATCCTGTGTGCTCGTTCTATTCTGAGCGGGGAAGTTGTTTCTCTCTCTAATATTGGGTTACAGATTTTTCTTATTATTTCTGGGAGGTCCTCAACCTGTGTCGTTTCTGGAACTCCGCGTATTCTTATGTTCTTTCTTCTGTCTCTGTTCTCTTGATCTTCTAATTTATACGCCTGTTCTCGTTGGTTTATTTTTAATGCTTTTATTTCATCTTCTAGCTTTTTAAGTGAGGTTACATTGTGGTCAACTTTTTTCTCCACTTCTTCCACTCTTTCCAGTATATGCCCCATATTTCTCTCCATTTTTTCCATTTGCGTTTTAAGAGATCTTTCTAAGGCAGCGAACATTCCTTCCATTTCCCTTTTTGTTGGCAAAAGTGTCATATCCTGCGTTTCTCCCTTATTTCTCTGGTCTAAATCTGTTTCTTTATCTGTTTCACTATCTTGGTCTGTTCTGCTCTCTAGGAGTGATTCTGCGAATGTGTCTGAGTCCGCCAAGGTATTAGCTGGCCCTTTTTTCTTATCTTTTTTCTTTTCTTTTTCTGCTTGGCCTGCTCTGCCAATCGATGGTTTTTCTATGTGCTGGTTATCCCCGTTTGCCCCATGGGTCACAAATTTACACATTGGGCCTGGGCTTTGACTTAAACGGGGTACCTTTGGGATTGCCCCACCTTTCACTATTTTTCCTCTTGTGGTCATCCTTGCGCCTGAGTTGTAACTACGTCACTTTTAGAGAGGTTCTGAGGGAAAACCGTTTGCACATGTGATAGGTGTGTACTGCAAAAAAAAAAAACCTTTTGATGTTTCTTATATCACAGTCTAAAGTTGTTGTAGTATTTCTTCTCTTAGGGTTCTCTTTGGTTCTCTTTGGCTTTGACTTGGAGCTATTTGGGGCACCCAGCTCATGTACTGACCTCCCCTCTCCTGCCCGTCTCCGGCGCCCGTATATCTCTAGGACCTCCTTCTACGGGTTTTCCTGGCTCTGTAGTCTGATTACCTGCAGTGTATATAATGCTTTTACCGATGCTTTTACTGATACTTTTACCGTTACGTCTTTTGATGTTTCATTTATCACAATTTAAGGTTGCTGTAATATTTCTGTTCTTTGTCTTTGTCTTTAGCTTTACATAAAGGTATTCAAAACCATAGACATGTATACTCGCCCCCCTCTTCTATCCGACTCCAGTGTCCGTCTATCAAATATAGTGCAAAAAGAGTCCGTATGTCTTGTACACCAATTAATCCCCATAGAGAAAAAAAAAGAAAGTATCCAAAAAAGGGAGCCACCAGAGAAACTATGAGATTACCGACCTCCTTACAGGAACCCAAAAAGACAGTGCTGAACTCATGTCTCTTCTGTCACATATTTTCATGCTTTCATATCAATCCCAATCATTTATCAGTCTCCTCAAAGAGGGGTGTCCCATTTGTTTATTTCTATTTTCTTAATTCTTAAGAAAAAAAGGACGTTTGTACTCACCACTTCGATGGTTAGAGTGCACTGTGGTATGTACTCACCAGTCCAATGGTTGTCTACATGAGAGGAGCTTACCAGCTGCTGTGATAGGTTCCAGGGTTTTCCCCACCTACTATTGTGGCTGTGATGTGATGGTAATGCCGGCCGAAGACTGGGTCCTCTTGGTCTTAATCTAGGACTGGTGCCCCATTTCGCTGGACTGCAGGGCCACAAAGCCAGAGAGCCACCCAGCACTGCGTGACGCCCCCCCCCCCCCGAGCCCCCCTCCCGGAGCCGCGTGGCACGCCTCCACGGCGCATTCGCTCGCACGCTCCAGGGACCCGGGCAGACCAGGGAGACGCCACACCAAGACGCGGCACCGCTGCCTGTCAGCCCGGAGAATCAGGGGAGACGAGGGAGACGCAGCACCGCCACAAGCTAGTCAGCCGGGAGAGTCGAGGGAACCGGGGAAGCCGCCCACGTGACAGCCCACGTGTCAGGTAAACAGATCGGGGGAGACCCGTGCAGGTCCGCTCCGGCCAGCAAGAAGCTATGTTCCGAAGAGGGAAGGGAGGTGGAAGGGGGGGGCACCGGCGCCCTAGTGGAGGGAGCGGAGGAAGCGGGGGATCCGGTTCTCGCTCATTTCAGCGTGGATTCGGAGCATGGCTGGGGAGCAGGCATCCCGTCTAGCTACTCCTCCGCACTGACCGCGCCATCTCTAGACTCCTCCCTCTAGCCAATTCAGTTGCCTCTGTAGCATTTTGAATCCACTCTGGATTATAGGCAAGTGAAGAACGAGTGGCGAGTGCCAACCACAGATTGTTTACTGGAGCCCAAACAGTTGTTCTAGCAATCACCTTCAGCCATCTTTATTTCTGGCGCAGATTCCAAAAGCCGAGAGGGGGGAGTTGGCGTCCTAGGACATTTTTAACTCTTTGGTCCAGTGAGCATTCCTGGCAGATGTGCATAAAGACTGCCCTATCGTCAGCTCAAGGACCTCACAGGTAGTTTAAAGGCAGCGCCCGAACAGGGACTTGAACGCTGGACCCTCAGATTAAAAGTATAATGCTCTACCGACTGAGCTATCCGGGCTCTGAAAGCTCTACCTCCAGAGCAGACCAAGCTGCTTGAATCTTGACATCTATGGTGGAAAAAGTGCATTCTTTTAATCTGAGGTTTCTGGCTTAGTTTTACCTATAGGTCAATGCTCTTTCACCGGAAACAAGGGCCTTGCAAAAAGACACCGCCCCAAAGGCTTCCTTAACCCTGGACCAAGACGCTTCCAGTATTCTTAATCAGTGACTGGGTTACAAATAAAGACAGTTCACCTTTAGCCTCATGATGCCAGGTCCAGCAGAGGAAACGCAGGCCAAAAAACAAGGTAGAATCCACTCTGGATTATAGGCAATTGAAGAACGAGTGGCGAGTCCCAACCACAGATTGTTTACTTGAGCCCAGGTAAGCGCCCAAACAGTTGTTCTAGCAATCACCTTCAGCCAACTTTATTTCTGGCGCAGATTCCAAAAGCCGAGAGGGGGGAGTTGGCGTCCTAGGACATTTTTAACTCTTTGGTCCAGTGAGCATTCCTGGCAGATGTGCATAAAGACTGCCCTATCGTCAGCTCAAGGACCTCACAGGTAGTTTAAAGGCAGCGCCCGAACAGGGACTTGAACCCTCAGATTAAAAGTATGATGCTCTACCGACTGAGCTATCCGGGCTCTGAAAGCTCTACCTCCAGAGCAGTCCAAGCTGCTTGAATCTTGACATCTATGGTGGAAAAAGTGCATTCTTTTAATCTGAGGTTTCTGGCTTAGTTTTACCTATAGGTCAATGCTCTTTCACCGGAAACAAGGGCCTTGCAAAAAGACACCGCCCCAAAGGCTTCCTTAACCCTGGACCAAGACGCTTCCAGTATTCTTAATCAGTGACTGGGTTACAAATAAAGACAGTTCACCTTTAGCCTCATGATGCCAGGTCCAGCAGAGGAAACGCAGGCCAAAAAACAAGGTAGAATCCACTCTGGATTATAGGCAAGTAAAGAACGAGTGGCGAGTACCAACCACAGATTGTTTACTTGAGCCCAGGTAAGCTGCCAAACAGTTGTTCTAGCAAACACCTTCAGCCATCTTTATTTCTGGCGCAGATTCCAAGAGCCTAGAGGGGGGAGTTGGCGTCCTAGGACATTTTTAACTCTTTGGTCCAGTGAGCATTCCTGGCAGATGTGCATAAAGACTGCCCTATCGTCAGCTCAAGGACCTCACAGGTAGTTTAAAGGCAGCGCCCGAACAGGGACTTGAACCCTGGACCCTCAGATTAAAAGTCTGATGCTCTACCGACTGAGCTATCCGGGCTCTGAAAGCTCTACCTCCAGAGCAGTCCAAGCTGCTTGAATCTTGACATCTATGGTGGAAAAAGAGCATTCTTTTAATCTGAGGTTTCTGGCTTAGTTTTACCTATAGGTCAATGCTCTTTCACCGGAAACAAGGGCCTTGCAAAAAGACACCGCCCCAAAGGCTTCCTTAACCCTGGACCAAGACGCTTCCAGTATTCTTAATCAGTGACTGGGTTACAAATAAAGACAGTTCACCTTTAGCCTCATGATGCCAGGTCCAGCGGAGGAAACGCAGGCCAAAAAACAAGGTAGAATCCACTCTGGCAAGTGAAGAACGAGTGGCGAGTGCCAACCACAGATTGTTTACTGGAGCCCAAACAGTTGTTCTAGCAATCACCTTCAGCCATCTTTATTTCTGGCGCAGATTCCAAAAGCCGAGAGGGGGGAGTTGGCGTCCTAGGACATTTTTAACTCTTTGGTCCAGTGAGCATTCCTGGCAGATGTGCATAAAGACTGCCCTATCGTCAGCTCAAGGACCTCACAGGTAGTTTAAAGGCAGCGCCCGAACAGGGACTTGAACGCTGGACCCTCAGATTAAAAGTATGATGCTCTACCGACTGAGCTATCCGGGCTCTGAAAGCTCTACCTCCAGAGCAGTCCAAGCTGCTTGAATCTTGACATCTATGGTGGAAAAAGTGCATTCTTTTAATCTGAGGTTTCTGGCTTAGTTTTACCAATAGGTCAATGCTCTTTCACCGGAAACAAGGGCCTTGCAAAAAGACACCGCCCCAAAGGCTTCCTTAACCCTGGACCAAGACGCTTCCAGTATTCTTAATCAGTGACTGGGTTACAAATAAAGACAGTTCACCTTTAGCCTCATGATGCCAGGTCCAGCAGAGGAAACGCAGGCCAAAAAACAAGGTAGAATCCACTCTGGATTATAGGCAATTGAAGAACGAGTGGCGAGTCCCAACCACAGATTGTTTGCTTGAGCCCAGGTAAGCGCCCAAACAGTTGTTCTAGCAATCACCTTCAGCCAACTTTATTTCTGGCGCAGATTCCAAAAGCCGAGAGGGGGGAGTTGGCGTCCTAGGACATTTTTAACTCTTTGGTCCAGTGAGCATTCCTGGCAGATGTGCATAAAGACTGCCCTATCGTCAGCTCAAGGACCTCACAGGTAGTTTAAAGGCAGCGCCCGAACAGGGACTTGAACCCTGGACCCTCAGATTAAAAGTCTGATGCTCTACCGACTGAGCTATCCGGGCTCTGAAAGCTCTACCTCCAGAGCAGTCCAAGCTGCTTGAATCTTGACATCTATGGTGGAAAAAGTGCATTCTTTTAATCTGAGGTTTCTGGCTTAGTTTTACCTATAGGTCAATGCTCTTTCACCGGAAACAAGGGCCTTGCAAAAAGACACCGCCCCAAAGGCTTCCTTAACCCTGGACCAAGACGCTTCCAGTATTCTTAATCAGTGACTGGGTTACAAATAAAGACAGTCACCAACACTTTCAGAAGTGTCAATCTGCACTTCCGAGCGGCATGACGTGGTGCGCGTGAAGCACGCACGTCTGAGGGAGCGGCGGCCCATGTACGGATCTGACCCGGAGGAGGATGGAGGGACCTAGACCCGGCGGTGCTCCAGTGGCAGCGATCGCGCTGCAGTGAGGGAACTCACCGCGGGGCTAGCCCTCCTACAGCGGAAAAGACCAGCTTCCGCCGCCATCCGATAGCCCGCACTCTCCGGCCCCCCCGTGCCTCCCCGGGAGACAACAGATAAGGCACGGGACGGGTTGCATACAGAAAGCTTCTACTTGCAGCACTCCTGCCTGCTGCCCATCCCCCCCCCACTTGTCGGTAGTGAGTACAGATCACCCTATTGGACGGGAAACCAAAAGGTAATATGGATCCTGTTTTTTTCCTATCTCTCCCCATAAGACCAGATCAGTGAAATCCATGGAGCAAGGACCAATGCCCTGAAGGCTGGGGACAGGTATTAACAACGCTGTAACAACGCTGTGAATTAACTTTATTCCCAGTGCCCCTGTATCTGCATATTGCTAATGTGTGGAAGTAATTAATAATAAGGATGAACTGAGTAACTGCTTATATTTTGCATAGCATAACAGGGGCATTAGCAGGAACGTTGTACCGCACCAGTATTTTCACTGTTTTTTCACCTCATATTTAATTATACGTGAACTCAAGTATATATAGCCCATAGGCTTATGGGGTCTCAGCTTAAACATTGTGGATATTGATTTGGGTGGGAGTGCAGAAGAGTATATGTCATCCCAGAGACATTACCTAACCCCGCAAACCATAATTAATTTGGTAAGGGGAGTTGCCCTGGAGTATGGATGCGAACATCAGGGGACTCTATGTAAACCAACTATAAATAATAAGGCTGACTATTAACCAAAAAAAAAAAAAAAACACGCGGGTGCTAGGTGCAAATGTGTCAGTTTCTCAAGAGACTTCTGTTCCCACCCTTGTAAGGGGCTGCCAAAATACGGGGGGGCTGAACGGAGGCATCAGCAGAGGCACCTGCAAAGTTTTACCCCCCGGGTTCGGCCTGGCCCATCGGGCAGAAAAAAAAAAAAAAAAAAAAAAACCCAACCTCTCTTACCCTTAGGAACTCATGCCTCAGTGAGCAACAAAAACTGCGCTGTTTTGAAAAAAAGGGAGGGTGGTGCTAGGCCCCTCACTTACTGCTCAAACTGGGGAAACGTATTAGAGCAACAAAGAAACATATAATGAATAAATCAACAAGGGGGGCTGCTTCGAAAGCCCCAAAGGATATCCCCTCCCCCACTACGATTAGACACTACATGACATCGGGCGGGAGCTCAAAAAGCCCAGGCCCAATTAAAAAAACAGAAAAAACGGGGGTAAACAAAAAGGGAGGAGGGGGGGAAACAACCCCAATAGCAGACACCTTAACAGAGTTGGAGCATGTAGTTAGCCAAGTGGAAGAACATAGCTTTGACTCTCACATTCCAACCACGGGTGAAATGGCGGCAATGTTAAAGGGATTGGAGAACGTTATAAAAGAGGAAATCAGTACATTGAGAACGGACTTATTTCACATTTTGGAACGGGTAGAGGAAGCCGAGAAAAAAATAGAAAAACAGGACCGGGATTTAAATGAATTGAAAATTCAACATCTGGCCATGAAACAAAATCAGAGATGGCTGCAATATCGTCTCGAGGATCAAGAGAACCGCAATAGAAGGCAAAATCTAAGATTGCGCTCTGTCAAGGAGGAGAAGGGCGAAGACTTGAGGAAAATTCTTGATGATTTGTTCCTCCCCCTCCTTGATAATGCCTCGGAAGGTCCCCTCAAAATAGAACGGGTCCATCGTGTGGGGAGAAGGAAGGAGGGAGGAGGGAATTGGCACAGGGACATAATTGTGAGGTTTAGACATTTTGAAGACAAAGAGAGAATTTGGACAAAATTGAGAAGAAAACCTCCCTTATCCTATGATGGCAGGGAGATCCAGATCTTCACGGATCTGGCCTGGGAAACCCTGGCCAGAAGAAGACACCTAAAACCTCTCTTAGAACAGATGCGCCAACTTAACATAAACTACCAATGGGGCTTTCCGGCCTGCTTGATAGGTCACAAAGAGGGAGTGTCAGCTAAATTAATATTTCCCGAGGAACTTGCAGGATTCTGTCGTAAATTGGACATGCCGGTCATAGAACTACCAGGATGGGTTGAATAGTGGTTAGTTAACAGCCCGCCCATAGCGGCGGCTGTGAGCATGGCGACTCGACGGGAGGGGGGGGGGGAGGGAGGGAGGGTTGGGGGGGGAATAAAGAAGGGCAAAAGGAGGGCAGATCCGTAACCCCTCCCACATAAGATCTAGTCCTGTGAGAACAGGAGGGAGGGGCGTGGGGTGTCACACCTCATTCACAAGAACCGATGGGTAGGGGATACCAAGGATCCCTACGGTTCAGGGGCGATGATTTGGCCTGGGTAGGGGGGGGGGGAGGGGGGGGGAGGGGGGTGGGAAGGGGATTATGGCTCCCAGGGATCATCCTGAAAAATCTCATTTGTTCAAGGAGGGGACTTAGTTATTGGAAATGACAGATGTAAAATTTTTATCCTATAATGTAAAGGGATTAAACTCAGTAGGTAAAAGACTAAAGGTCTTAGCTGAGATCGAACAACTAAGAGCGGATGTAGTGTTTATTCAAGAATCTCACTTGACCCTGGATGCTAACATCAAGCTTTACTCCCCGGCATACCCTAATTGGTTCTACAGTGACTCCATCTCAAAACGCGCAAGGGGAGTTGCAATTGGGTTTACAAGAGGGTTCGGGTTTACCTTGGAGGCAAGGATGACTGACCCAGATGGGAGATTCTTGTTCCTCAAAATAAGGATTGAAAATATTATTTACACCTTAGCCAATATATACGCCCCTAATGCACACCCAACCCAATATTTAAATAAAACTCTGGGGAAATTGAACAACTTTGCCGAGGGATTTATAATCCTGATGGGCGATTTAAACTTTGTTTTGAATCCAACAGAAGATAGTACGTTCCGTGGGAGGGAGACAAAAAATGCACATCTACAGAGAATCAAACACAAGCTCCAGGAATGTCAACTAGTAGATATCTGGCGGATTAACCATCCAAATGAACATGACTACACATTTTTCTCCCCCCCCCACGGAACGTACTCCAGGATCGACTACATTCTGGCGGACCACAGGTTGATTGACGTTATTACGGAGACAGAAATTGGAATTATGACTGTATCGGACCATGCTCCTGTCTCTATGAAAATTTCATTAAACACACAAAGGAGACAGCGGCCGACGTGGCGCCTGGATGATAGCCTGATCCACGATGAAGGAGGGGGAAGTAGGGTGGAGGCTGAATTAAAACAATTCTTCCTCACGAATGACACAGAGGGGATTACCAGCGCAACCCTCTGGGAGACGCACAAAGCCTTTATTAGAGGGATCTTAATTGCTGAGGGCGCAAGAAAAAAAAAGAGAGAAAAAGCAAAGCTATCATTCTGAGGAAAGAGATAGAGACTCTGGAACACGAACACAAAGCGCTGAGATCAAAAGTGACTTACCAAAATTTAGTTCTAAAAAGAGACGCACTCAAGGAGATCATGGAACAAGAAGCAAGGTATAAACTTAACTGCATTTCCAAAGAGAGGTACATATGGGGAAACAAACCAAGCAAACTTTTAGCTAAAATGGCTCAAAAAAAGAAAGCTAGGAATTATATTGAGAAAATTAAAGGTAAAGACGGGAAATTGGTTCACGCAACCTGCGAAATCGCGGACACATTCAAAAAATATTACGAGGACCTATATACAATAAAACACCCAGGTCGGCAGGTAGGGGAAAGGGAGGAGAAGACCCGAGAGTTTCTTGATAATGCAGGACTTCCCAGATTAGAGGAGGTGGAAAGCTTGACCATGGATCGCCCCATAACCGAGGAAGAAATAAAAAGGGCCATAAATTCCACCACTGGTGGAAAGAGCCCGGGTCCGGACGGGTTTTCCACCTTTTATTATAAGAGATTTAGTAACATCCTGATACCGAGGCTGTGTAAGTATTTTAATGGATTGGGATCGGAATTTGAAACGAGCAGCGGAGCTATAGCAGCTGTGGTTGCAATAATCTTGAAGGAAGGCAAGGATAGCTCTCTCTGTTCGGGATACAGGCCTATCTCTCTGTTAAACACAGACATCAAAATTTTTGCAAAAATTCTGGCGGGCCGCCTGAAAGGGGTCATGCACCTATTGGTGCACCCCGACCAGGTAGGCTTTGTGCCTAACAGAGAGGGCAAAGATAACAGCCTAAGGGCAATTCTTCTGCTCCAGACTATAAGGCAGAACGAGCCCCCAGGTCTATTCCTGTCAGTTGATGCTGAAAAAGCATTCGACAGGGTAGACTGGGGGCTCATGATGGAAACCCTCACTGCCATGGGAATAGGAAGCAGGATGTCCCGCTGGATTAAAACATTATACCACTTCCCTACTGCGCAAATAAAAATTAATGGCATATTATCGGAACCTTTCGAGATGAAAAACGGGACGAGACAGGGGTGCCCATTGTCTCCCCTCCTCTTTATTCTATCCCTAGAGCCGCTATTGGCTACTATTCGTAATGACCCAGACATCAATGGAGTGAGAGTAGAAGGGGAGGAACACAAACTATCGGCCTTTGCCGATGACATACTATTTTATGTAACTAACCCAGTCAAATCTATCCCCAAGCTTTCCAGAGTGCTGCAACAATACGGCGCCATCTCCAACTTTAAAATTAACGTAACCAAATCTGAAATCCTGAACATTAACTTAAATAAAAGGGAGGTACATTTAGTCAAGGAAGTATGCGAGTTCCCATGGACTAAAGAACTTAAGTATCTAGGTATAAAACTTGCCAATACAATACAGAAGATGTATAAAATAAACTATATTCCCCTATTAAACGAGATCAAGAGTGAACTAAAAAGAACGATCAATAAACCCATATCATGGATTGGACGCATTAACATGTTGAAGATGGTAGTAGTTCCTAAAATCCTCTATAAATTCTTATTAGTCCCAATTGCTCTCCCTCAGCAATTTTTGAGAATCCTTAATACCTTATTACTAAATTACGTTTGGAAAAATAAAAAGCATAGAATATCCCTCTCCATAATAAAACAGGGTAAGCCACTCGGCGGTCTGGCCGTACCGGATATCAAAAGTTATTATAAGGCGGCTGTCTTATCACGTGCGGTAGAGTGGGCTCGGGACAGGACAGATAAAAGGTGGGTGCAAATTGAGAAAGCGCTGACAAATAATTATTTGAATAACATCATCTGGATCCCTGCACAACACAGAGCACTAGATCACAAAACACACGATATAACACGGGACACTTTAAGAATGTGGGACAGGACGCAGGCACAATTAGAAGGTAAATTTAACTCCCCTTTAATGAATCTAAAAGAAAATCCTTATTTCCCACCTGGGGAAAAAAAGATAGGAGGAAACTGGATTAGGAGAGACACAGTGCACTTAGGGGATATTATTAAAAATGGTGAGATAATGACCTATGAAGATTTGAAGGCCAAAACGGACTATTGGAATCTGGATGGGTGGCATTATCTCCAGTTGACTCACTTTGTGCGGCACCTCCCCCGCCCTCTACGGACGGAGGGGGAGCTGACTTCACTCGAAAAAATTTGCAAATTTAAGAATTCTAAGGGCACAATCACCAAATTGTATGGGTTATTGGTTAGGTTAGGAACTCAGGGTGAAGCACCCTTTATAGATAAATGGGAAAGAGAGTTAGGGGTCACGAGGGGTACTAACACTGTTCAGAGGATCACTCAATTAACCCACTCATCTGCAATAGATATACGAACAGCCGAAGCAAATTATAAGTGCCTCTCGGGATGGTATATCACCCCGGACAAAGCAAATAAATTTAAAGCAGGTCAGACCGCAAACTGCTGGAGGGGCTGCCCAGAAAGAGGTACGATGGCCCATTTATGGTGGCTATGTCCTAAAATCCAAACGTATTGGGACACAATACTGAGCCAAATAAAGATTATCACGGGAGAGGAGATCAAGAAAGACCCGTGGGTCGTCCTCTTTCATGGCAGCCAAGAGGGTGTAAAAAAATACAAGCAGTCCCTACTCCCCCACCTTTTAAATGCAGCCAAGAGACTAATACCTAAGAAGTGGCAGGAGATGGAAAGCCCACATATCTGGAGTTGGATAGATGCGGTGGAGGAAACGTATAGATTAGAAGAGCTAAAGGATAGGTATTTAGAGAAAAATAGTGAACATAGGGAGAAATGGGGTAAATGGAAGGAATATAAAAAAACATGGAGCTACGCAGAAAGAGTTAGGGTTTGATTGATACTAGATATATGTAAGGGTCGTGCAAATATGGTCATCCCTCCCTCTGTCACTCTAAAGAGGGATACATATATCTTTTGCTCTCTTAGGCCGTTTCCTAACTTTATTATTCCTTTCCCTAGTTTATCTTCAGCCGAAAAGCTGAGGCTAAGTCCTCTTCCTGTTTCTTTCTTGTTCGGCTTGTTTTCTGTTTTTTTTTTTACTATGGGACAAACGGGTGATTCCTGGGAGCCATGAGGGGTAGGGAGGGCGGGCATAATTATAAAAAAAAAAAAAAAAAAAAAAAAAAAAAAAAATATACATAAAAGTGTCTTCTTGTTATAGGCCAATCTAGCTTAGACCAGCCAATATGGGGCGCAGGGGGAAAAACAGCGGGGTCATGACCCGGACGCCCACACTGGTGGTCGGTATCTATATTGAGATGTACACAAATTTATATATTTAAGAAATATAAAAAAAAAAAAAAAAAAAAAAAAAAAAAAAAGAGAAAGACAATGTATAGAATACATACCACACATGATGCAAACCTCATATAGAGACGTAAGAAGCATCAAATCATGAGCGGGTCTCTAGAAATTGGTAAAAAGCTGAGGTGGTATATAAAAAAATAAAAAAAAATAAAAATAAAAAAAAAACAAATAAAGACAGTTCACCTTTAGCCTCATGATGCCAGGTCCAGCAGAGGAAACGCAGGCCAAAAAACAAGGTAGAATCCACTCTGGATTATAGGCAAGTGAAGAACGAGTGGCGAGTCCCAACCACAGATTGTTTACTTGAGCCCAGGTAAGCTGCCAAACAGTTGTTCTAGCAATCACCTTCAGCCATCTTTATTTCTGGCGCAGATTCCAAGAGCCTAGAGGGGGGAGTTGGCGTCCTAGGACATTTTTAACTCTTTGGTCCAGTGAGCATTCCTGGCAGATGTGCATAAAGACTGCCCTATCGTCAGCTCAAGGACCTCACAGGTAGTTTAAAGGCAGCGTCCAAACAGGGACTTGAACCCTGGACCCTCAGATTAAAAGTCTGATGCTCTACCGACTGAGCTATCAGGCTCTGAAAGCTCTACCTCCAGAGCAGTCCAAGCTGCTTGAATCTTGACATCTATGGTGGAAAAAGTGCATTCTTTTAATCTGAGGTTTCTGGCTTAGTTTTACCTATAGGTCAATGCTCTTTCACCGGAAACAAGGGCCTTGCAAAAAGACACCGCCCCAAAGGCTTCCTTAACCCTGGACCAAGACGCTTCCAGTATTCTTAATCAGTGACTGGGTTACAAATAAAGACAGTTCACCTTTAGCCTCATGATGCCAGGTCCAGCAGAGGAAACGCAGGCCAAAAAACAAGGTAGAATCCACTCTGGATTATAGGCAAGTGAAGAACGAGTGGCGAGTCCCAACCACAGATTGTTTACTTGAGCCCAGGTAAGCTGCCAAACAGTTGTTCTAGCAATCACCTTCAGCCATCTTTATTTCTGGCGCAGATTCCAAGAGCCGAGAGGGGGGAGTTGGCGTCCTAGGACATTTTTAACTCTTTGGTCCAGTGAGCATTCCTGGCAGATGTGCATAAAGACTGCCCTATCGTCAGCTCAAGGACCTCACAGGTAGTTTAAAGGCAGCGCCCGAACAGGGACTTGAACCTGGACCCTCAGATTAAAAGTCTGATGCTCTACCGACTGAGCTATCCGGGCTCTGAAAGCTCTACCTCCAGAGCAGTCCAAGCTGCTTGAATCTTGACATCTATGGTGTAAAAAGTGCATTCTTTTAATCTGAGGTTTCTGGCTTAGTTTTACCTATAGGTCAATGCTCTTTCACCGGAAACAAGGGCCTTGCAAAAAGACACCGCCCCAAAGGCTTCCTTAACCCTGGACCAAGACGCTTCCAGTATTCTTAATCAGTGACTGGGTTACAAATAAAGACAGTTCACCTTTAGCCTCATGATGCCAGGTCCAGCGGAGGAAACGCAGGCCAAAAAACAAGGTAGAATCCACTCTGGCAAGTGAAGAACGAGTGGCGAGTGCCAACCACAGATTGTTTACTGGAGCCCAAACAGTTGTTCTAGCAATCACCTTCAGCCATCTTTATTTCTGGCGCAGATTCCAAGAGCCAAGAGGGGGGAGTTGGCGTCCTAGGACATTTTTAACTCTTTGGTCCAGTGAGCATTCCTGGCAGATGTGCATAAAGACTGCCCTATCGTCAGCTCAAGGACCTCACAGGTAGTTTAAAGGCAGCGCCCGAACAGGGACTTGAACCCTGGACCCTCAGATTAAAAGTCTGATGCTCTACCGACTGAGCTATCCGGGCTCTGAAAGCTCTACCTCCAGAGCAGTCCAAGCTGCTTGAATCTTGACATCTATGGTGGAAAAAGTGCATTCTTTTAATCTGAGGTTTCTGGCTTAGTTTTACCTATAGGTCAATGCTCTTTCACCGGAAACAAGGGCCTTGCAAAAAGACACCGCCCCAAAGGCTTCCTTAACCCTGGACCAAGACGCTTCCAGTATTCTTAATCAGTGACTGGGTTACAAATAAAGACAGTTCACCTTTAGCCTCATGATGCCAGGTCCAGCGGAGGAAACGCAGGCCAAAAAACAAGGTAGAATCCACTCTGGCAAGTGAAGAACGAGTGGCGAGTGCCAACCACAGATTGTTTACTGGAGCCCAAACAGTTGTTCTAGCAATCACCTTCAGCCATCTTTATTTCTGGCGCAGATTCCAAGAGCCAAGAGGGGGGAGTTGGCGTCCTAGGACATTTTTAACTCTTTGGTCCAGTGAGCATTCCTGGCAGATGTGCATAAAGACTGCCCTATCGTCAGCTCAAGGACCTCACAGGTAGTTTAAAGGCAGCGCCCGAACAGGGACTTGAACCCTGGACCCTCAGATTAAAAGTCTGATGCTCTACCGACTGAGCTATCCGGGCTCTGAAAGCTCTACCTCCAGAGCAGTCCAAGCTGCTTGAATCTTGACATCTATGGTGGAAAAAGAGCATTCTTTTAATCTGAGGTTTCTGGCTTAGTTTTACCTATAGGTCAATGCGCTTTCACCGGAAACAAGGGCCTTGCAAAAAGACACCGCCCCAAAGGCTTCCTTAACCCTGGACCAAGACGCTTCCAGTATTCTTAATCAGTGACTGGGTTACAAATAAAGACAGTTCACCTTTAGCCTCATGATGCCAGGTCCAGCGGAGGAAACGCAGGCCAAAAAACAAGGTAGAATCCACTCTGGATTATAGGCAAGTGAAGAACGAGTGGCGAGTCCCAACCACAGATTGTTTACTTGAGCCCAGGTAAGCTGCCAAACAGTTGTTCTAGCAATCACCTTCAGCCATCTTTATTTCTGGCGCAGATTCCAAGAGCCTAGAGGGGGGAGTTGGCGTCCTAGGACATTTTTAACTCTTTGGTCCAGTGAGCATTCCTGGCAGATGTGCATAAAGACTGCCCTATCGTCAGCTCAAGGACCTCACAGGTAGTTTAAAGGCAGCGCCCGAACAGGGACTTGAACCCTGGACCCTCAGATTAAAAGTCTGATGCTCTACCGACTGAGCTATCCGGGCTCTGAAAGCTCTACCTCCAGAGCAGTCCAAGCTGCTTGAATCTTGACATCTATGGTGTAAAAAGTGCATTCTTTTAATCTGAGGTTTCTGGCTTAGTTTTACCTATAGGTCAATGCTCTTTCACCGGAAACAAGGGCCTTGCAAAAAGACACCGCCCCAAAGGCTTCCTTAACCCTGGACCAAGACGCTTCCAGTATTCTTAATCAGTGACTGGGTTACAAATAAAGACAGTTCACCTTTAGCCTCATGATGCCAGGTCCAGCGGAGGAAACGCAGGCCAAAAAACAAGGTAGAATCCACTCTGGCAAGTGAAGAACGAGTGGCGAGTGCCAACCACAGATTGTTTACTGGAGCCCAAACAGTTGTTCTAGCAATCACCTTCAGCCATCTTTATTTCTGGCGCAGATTCCAAGAGCCGAGAGGGGGGAGTTGGCGTCCTAGGACATTTTTAACTCTTTGGTCCAGTGAGCATTCCTGGCAGATGTGCATAAAGACTGCCCTATCGTCAGCTCAAGGACCTCACAGGTAGTTTAAAGGCAGCGCCCGAACAGGGACTTGAACCCTGGACCCTCAGATTAAAAGTCTGATGCTCTACCGACTGAGCTATCCGGGCTCTGAAAGCTCTACCTCCAGAGCAGTCCAAGCTGCTTGAATCTTGACATCTATGGTGGAAAAAGAGCATTCTTTTAATCTGAGGTTTCTGGCTTAGTTTTACCTATAGGTCAATGCTCTTTCACTGGAAACAAGGGCCTTGCAAAAAGACACCGCCCCAAAGGCTTCCTTAACCCTGGACCAAGACGCTTCCAGTATTCTTAATCAGTGACTGGGTTACAAATAAAGACAGTTCACCTTTAGCCTCATGATGCCAGGTCCAGCGGAGGAAACGCAGGCCAAAAAACAAGGTAGAATCCACTCTGGCAAGTGAAGAACGAGTGGCGAGTGCCAACCACAGATTGTTTACTGGAGCCCAAACAGTTGTTCTAGCAATCACCTTCAGCCATCTTTATTTCTGGCGCAGATTCCAAGAGCCTAGAGGGGGGAGTTGGCGTCCTAGGACATTTTTAACTCTTTGGTCCAGTGAGCATTCCTGGCAGATGTGCATAAAGACTGCCCTATCGTCAGCTCAAGGACCTCACAGGTAGTTTAAAGGCAGCGCCCGAACAGGGACTTGAACCCTGGACCCTCAGATTAAAAGTCTGATGCTCTACCGACTGAGCTATCCGGGCTCTGAAAGCTCTACCTCCAGAGCAGTCCAAGCTGCTTGAATCTTGACATCTATGGTGTAAAAAGTGCATTCTTTTAATCTGAGGTTTCTGGCTTAGTTTTACCTATAGGTCAATGCTCTTTCACCGGAAACAAGGGCCTTGCAAAAAGACACCGCCCCAAAGGCTTCCTTAACCCTGGACCAAGACGCTTCCAGTATTCTTAATCAGTGACTGGGTTACAAATAAAGACAGTTCACCTTTAGCCTCATGATGCCAGGTCCAGTGGAGGAAACGCAGGGCAAAAAACAAGGTAGAATCCACTCTGGCAAGTGCAAACCACAGATTGTTTACTGGAGCCCAAACAGTTGTTCTAGCAATCACCTTCAGCCATCTTTATTTCTGGCGCAGATTCCAAGAGCCAAGAGGGGGGAGTTGGCGTCCTAGGACATATTTAACTCTTTGGTCCAGTGAGCATTCCTGGCAGATGTGCATAAAGACTGCCCTATCGTCAGCTCAAGGACCTCACAGGTAGTTTAAAGGCAGCGCCCGAACAGGGACTTGAACCCTGGACCCTCAGATTAAAAGTCTGATGCTCTACCGACTGAGCTATCCGGGCTCTGAAAGCTCTACCTCCAGAGCAGTCCAAGCTGCTTGAATCTTGACATCTATGGTGTAAAAAGTGCATTCTTTTAATCTGAGGTTTCTGGCTTAGTTTTACCTATAGGTCAATGCTCTTTCACCGGAAACAAGGGCCTTGCAAAAAGACACCGCCCCAAAGGCTTCCTTAACCCTGGACCAAGACGCTTCCAGTATTCTTAATCAGTAACTGGGTTACAAATAAAGACAGTTCACCTTTAGCCTCATGATGCCAGGTCCAGCAGAGGAAACGCAGGCCAAAAAACAAGGTAGAATCCACTCTGGCAAGTGAAGAACGAGTGGCGAGTGCCAACCACAGATTGTTTACTGGAGCCCAAACAGTTGTTCTAGCAATCACCTTCAGCCATCTTTATTTCTGGCGCAGATTCCAAGAGCCTAGAGGGGGGAGTTGGCGTCCTAGGACATTTTTAACTCTTTGGTCCAGTGAGCATTCCTGGCAGATGTGCATAAAGACTGCCCTATCGTCAGCTCAAGGACCTCACAGGTAGTTTAAAGGCAGCGCCCGAACAGGGACTTGAACCCTGGACCCTCAGATTAAAAGTCTGATGCTCTACCGACTGAGCTATCCGGGCTCTGAAAGCTCTACCTCCAGAGCAGTCCAAGCTGCTTGAATCTTGACATCTATGGTGGAAAAAGTGCATTCTTTTAATCTGAGGTTTCTGGCTTAGTTTTACCTATAGGTCAATGCTCTTTCACCGGAAACAAGGGCCTTGCAAAAAGACACCGCCCCAAAGGCTTCCTTAACCCTGGACCAAGACGCTTCCAGTATTCTTAATCAGTAACTGGGTTACAAATAAAGACAGTTCACCTTTAGCCTCATGATGCCAGGTCCAGCAGAGGAAACGCAGGCCAAAAAACAATGTAGAATCCACTCTGGATTATAGGCAAGTGAAGAACGAGTGGCGAGTTCCAACCACAGATTGTTTACTTGAGCCCAGGTAAGCTGCCAAACAGTTGTTCTAGCAATCACCTTCAGCCATCTTTATTTCTGGCGCAGATTCCAAGAGCCTAGAGGGGGGAGTTGGCGTCCTAGGACATTTTTAACTCTTTGGTCCAGTGAGCATTCCTGGCAGATGTGCATAAAGACTGCCCTATCGTCAGCTCAAGGACCTCACAGGTAGTTTAAAGGCAGCGCCCGAACAGGGACTTGAACCCTGGACCCTCAGATTAAAAGTCTGATGCTCTACCGACTGAGCTATCCGGGCTCTGAAAGCTCTACCTCCAGAGCAGTCCAAGCTGCTTGAATCTTGACATCTATGGTGGAAAAAGAGCATTCTTTTAATCTGAGGTTTCTGGCTTAGTTTTACCTATAGGTCAATGCTCTTTCACCGGAAACAAGGGCCTTGCAAAAAGACACCGCCCCAAAGGCTTCCTTAACCCTGGACCAAGACGCTTCCAGTATTCTTAATCAGTGACTGGGTTACAAATAAAGACAGTTCACCTTTAGCCTCATGATGCCAGGTCCAGCGAGGAAACGCAGGCCAAAAAACAAGGTAGAATCCACTCTGGCAAGTGAAGAACGAGTGGCGAGTGCCAACCACAGATTGTTTACTGGAGCCCAAACAGTTGTTCTAGCAATCACCTTCAGCCATCTTTATTTCTGGCGCAGATTCCAAGAGCCTAGAGGGGGGAGTTGGCGTCCTAGGACATTTTTAACTCTTTGGTCCAGTGAGCATTCCTGGCAGATGTGCATAAAGACTGCCCTATCGTCAGCTCAAGGACCTCACAGGTAGTTTAAAGGCAGCGCCCAAACAGGGACTTGAACCCTGGACCCTCAGATTAAAAGTCTGATGCTCTACCGACTGAGCTATCCGGGCTCTGAAAGCTCTACCTCCAGAGCAGTCCAAGCTGCTTGAATCTTGACATCTATGGTGGAAAAAGTGCATTCTTTTAATCTGAGGTTTCTGGCTTAGTTTTACCTATAGGTCAATGCTCTTTCACCGGAAACAAGGGCCTTGCAAAAAGACACCGCCCCAAAGGCTTCCTTAACCCTGGACCAAGACGCTTCCAGTATTCTTAATCAGTGACTGGGTTACAAATAAAGACAGTTCACCTTTAGCCTCATGATGCCAGGTCCAGCGGAGGAAACGCAGGCCAAAAAACAAGGTAGAATCCACTCTGGATTATAGGCAAGTGAAGAACGAGTGGCGAGTTCCAACCACAGATTGTTTACTTGAGCCCAGGTAAGCTGCCAAACAGTTGTTCTAGCAATCACCTTCAGCCATCTTTATTTCTGGCGCAGATTCCAAGAGCCTAGAGGGGGGAGTTGGCGTCCTAGGACATTTTTAACTCTTTGGTCCAGTGAGCATTCCTGGCAGATGTGCATAAAGACTGCCCTATCGTCAGCTCAAGGACCTCACAGGTAGTTTAAAGGCAGCGCCCGAACAGGGACTTGAACCCTGGACCCTCAGATTAAAAGTCTGATGCTCTACCGACTGAGCTATCCGGGCTCTGAAAGCTCTACCTCCAGAGCAGTCCAAGCTGCTTGAATCTTGACATCTATGGTGGAAAAAGAGCATTCTTTTAATCTGAGGTTTCTGGCTTAGTTTTACCTATAGGTCAATGCTCTTTCACCGGAAACAAGGGCCTTGCAAAAAGACACCGCCCCAAAGGCTTCCTTAACCCTGGACCAAGACGCTTCCAGTATTCTTAATCAGTGACTGGGTTACAAATAAAGACAGTTCACCTTTAGCCTCATGATGCCAGGTCCAGCAGAGGAAACGCAGGCCAAAAAACAAGGTAGAATCCACTCTGGATTATAGGCAAGTGAAGAACGAGTGGCGAGTCCCAACCACAGATTGTTTACTTGAGCCCAGGTAAGCTGCCAAACAGTTGTTCTAGCAATCACCTTCAGCCATCTTTATTTCTGGCGCAGATTCCAAGAGCCTAGAGGGGGGAGTTGGCGTCCTAGGACATTTTTAACTCTTTGGTCCAGTGAGCATTCCTGGCAGATGTGCATAAAGACTGCCCTATCGTCAGCTCAAGGACCTCACAGGTAGTTTAAAGGCAGCGCCCGAACAGGGACTTGAACCCTGGACCCTCAGATTAAAAGTCTGATGCTCTACCGACTGAGCTATCCGGGCTCTGAAAGCTCTACCTCCAGAGCAGTCCAAGCTGCTTGAATCTTGACATCTATGGTGTAAAAAGAGCATTCTTTTAATCTGAGGTTTCTGGCTTAGTTTTACCTATAGGTCAATGCTCTTTCACCGGAAACAAGGGCCTTGCAAAAAGACACCGCCCCAAAGGCTTCCTTAACCCTGGACCAAGACGCTTCCAGTATTCTTAATCAGTGACTGGGTTACAAATAAAGACAGTTCACCTTTAGCCTCATGATGCCAGGTCCAGCGGAGGAAACGCAGGCCAAAAAACAAGGTAGAATCCACTCTGGCAAGTGAAGAACGAGTGGCGAGTGCCAACCACAGATTGTTTACTGGAGCCCAAACAGTTGTTCTAGCAATCACCTTCAGCCATCTTTATTTCTGGCGCAGATTCCAAGAGCCTAGAGGGGGGAGTTGGCGTCCTAGGACATTTTTAACTCTTTGGTCCAGTGAGCATTCCTGGCAGATGTGCATAAAGACTGCCCTATCGTCAGCTCAAGGACCTCACAGGTAGTTTAAAGGCAGCGCCCGAACAGGGACTTGAACCCTGGACCCTCAGATTAAAAGTCTGATGCTCTACCGACTGAGCTATCCGGGCTCTGAAAGCTCTACCTCCAGAGCAGTCCAAGCTGCTTGAATCTTGACATCTATGGTGTAAAAAGTGCATTCTTTTAATCTGAGGTTTCTGGCTTAGTTTTACCTATAGGTCAATGCTCTTTCACCGGAAACAAGGGCCTTGCAAAAAGACACCGCCCCAAAGGCTTCCTTAACCCTGGACCAAGACGCTTCCAGTATTCTTAATCAGTAACTGGGTTACAAATAAAGACAGTTCACCTTTAGCCTCATGATGCCAGGTCCAGCGGAGGAAACGCAGGCCAAAAAACAAGGTAGAATCCACTCTGGCAAGTGAAGAACGAGTGGCGAGTGCCAACCACAGATTGTTTACTGGAGCCCAAACAGTTGTTCTAGCAATCACCTTCAGCCATCTTTATTTCTGGCGCAGATTCCAAGAGCCGAGAGGGGGGAGTTGGCGTCCTAGGACATTTTTAACTCTTTGGTCCAGTGAGCATTCCTGGCAGATGTGCATAAAGACTGCCCTATCGTCAGCTCAAGGACCTCACAGGTAGTTTAAAGGCAGCGCCCGAACAGGGACTTGAACCCTGGACCCTCAGATTAAAAGTCTGATGCTCTACCGACTGAGCTATCCGGGCTCTGAAAGCTCTCCCTCCAGAGCAGTCCAAGCTGCTTGAATCTTGACATCTATGGTGGAAAAAGAGCATTCTTTTAATCTGAGGTTTCTGGCTTAGTTTTACCTATAGGTCAATGCTCTTTCACCGGAAACAAGGGCCTTGCAAAAAGACACCGCCCCAAAGGCTTCCTTAACCCTGGACCAAGACGCTTCCAGTATTCTTAATCAGTGACTGGGTTACAAATAAAGACAGTTCACCTTTAGCCTCATGATGCCAGGTCCAGCGGAGGAAACGCAGGCCAAAAAACAAGGTAGAATCCACTCTGGCAAGTGAAGAACGAGTGGCGAGTGCCAACCACAGATTGTTTACTGGAGCCCAAACAGTTGTTCTAGCAATCACCTTCAGCCATCTTTATTTCTGGCGCAGATTCCAAGAGCCTAGAGGGGGGAGTTGGCGTCCTAGGACATTTTTAACTCTTTGGTCCAGTGAGCATTCCTGGCAGATGTGCATAAAGACTGCCCTATCGTCAGCTCAAGGACCTCACAGGTAGTTTAAAGGCAGCGCCCGAACAGGGACTTGAACCCTGGACCCTCAGATTAAAAGTCTGATGCTCTACCGACTGAGCTATCCGGGCTCTGAAAGCTCTACCTCCAGAGCAGTCCAAGCTGCTTGAATCTTGACATCTATGGTGGAAAAAGAGCATTCTTTTAATCTGAGGTTTCTGGCTTAGTTTTACCTATAGGTCAATGCTCTTTCACCGGAAACAAGGGCCTTGCAAAAAGACACCGCCCCAAAGGCTTCCTTAACCCTGGACCAAGACGCTTCCAGTATTCTTAATCAGTAACTGGGTTACAAATAAAGACAGTTCACCTTTAGCCTCATGATGCCAGGTCCAGCAGAGGAAACGCAGGCCAAAAAACAATGTAGAATCCACTCTGGATTATAGGCAAGTGAAGAACGAGTGGCGAGTTCCAACCACAGATTGTTTACTTGAGCCCAGGTAAGCTGCCAAACAGTTGTTCTAGCAATCACCTTCAGCCATCTTTATTTCTGGCGCAGATTCCAAGAGCCTAGAGGGGGGAGTTGGCGTCCTAGGACATTTTTAACTCTTTGGTCCAGTGAGCATTCCTGGCAGATGTGCATAAAGACTGCCCTATCGTCAGCTCAAGGACCTCACAGGTAGTTTGAAGGCAGCGCCCGAACAGGGACTTGAACCCTGGACCCTCAGATTAAAAGTCTGATGCTCTACCGACTGAGCTATCCGGGCTCTGAAAGCTCTACCTCCAGAGCAGTCCAAGCTGCTTGAATCTTGACATCTATGGTGGAAAAAGAGCATTCTTTTAATCTGAGGTTTCTGGCTTAGTTTTACCTATAGGTCAATGCTCTTTCACCGGAAACAAGGGCCTTGCAAAAAGACACCGCCCCAAAGGCTTCCTTAACCCTGGACCAAGACGCTTCCAGTATTCTTAATCAGTAACTGGGTTACAAATAAAGACAGTTCACCTTTAGCCTCATGATGCCAGGTCCAGCGGGGAAACGCAGGCCAAAAAACAAGGTAGAATCCACTCTGGCAAGTGAAGAACGAGTGGCGAGTGCCAACCACAGATTGTTTACTGGAGCCCAAACAGTTGTTCTAGCAATCACCTTCAGCCATCTTTATTTCTGGCGCAGATTCCAAGAGCCTAGAGGGGGGAGTTGGCGTCCTAGGACATTTTTAACTCTTTGGTCCAGTGAGCATTCCTGGCAGATGTGCATAAAGACTGCCCTATCGTCAGCTCAAGGACCTCACAGGTAGTTTAAAGGCTGCGCCCGAACAGGGACTTGAACCCTGGACCCTCAGATTAAAAGTCTGATGCTCTACCGACTGAGCTATCCGGGCTCTGAAAGCTCTACCTCCAGAGCAGTCCAAGCTGCTTGAATCTTGACATCTATGGTGTAAAAAGTGCATTCTTTTAATCTGAGGTTTCTGGCTTAGTTTTACCTATAGGTCAATGCTCTTTCACCGGAAACAAGGGCCTTGCAAAAAGACACCGCCCCAAAGGCTTCCTTAACCCTGGACCAAGACGCTTCCAGTATTCTTAATCAGTAACTGGGTTACAAATAAAGACAGTTCACCTTTAGCCTCATGATGCCAGGTCCAGCAGAGGAAACGCAGGCCAAAAAACAAGGTAGAATCCACTCTGGCAAGTGAAGAACGAGTGGCGAGTGCCAACCACAGATTGTTTACTGGAGCCCAAACAGTTGTTCTAGCAATCACCTTCAGCCATCTTTATTTCTGGCGCAGATTCCAAGAGCCTAGAGGGGGGAGTTGGCGTCCTAGGACATTTTTAACTCTTTGGTCCAGTGAGCATTCCTGGCAGATGTGCATAAAGACTGCCCTATCGTCAGCTCAAGGACCTCACAGGTAGTTTAAAGGCAGCGCCCGAACAGGGACTTGAACCCTGGACCCTCAGATTAAAAGTCTGATGCTCTACCGACTGAGCTATCCGGGCTCTGAAAGCTCTACCTCCAGAGCAGTCCAAGCTGCTTGAATCTTGACATCTATGGTGTAAAAAGTGCATTCTTTTAATCTGAGGTTTCTGGCTTAGTTTTACCTATAGGTCAATGCTCTTTCACCGGAAACAAGGGCCTTGCAAAAAGACACCGCCCCAAAGGCTTCCTTAACCCTGGACCAAGACGCTTCCAGTATTCTTAATCAGTAACTGGGTTACAAATAAAGACAGTTCACCTTTAGCCTCATGATGCCAGGTCCAGCAGAGGAAACGCAGGCCAAAAAACAAGGTAGAATCCACTCTGGATTATAGGCAAGTGAAGAACGAGTGGCGAGTCCCAACCACAGATTGTTTACTTGAGCCCAGGTAAGCTGCCAAACAGTTGTTCTAGCAATCACCTTCAGCCATCTTTATTTCTGGCGCAGATTCCAAGAGCCTAGAGGGGGGAGTTGGCGTCCTAGGACATTTTTAACTCTTTGGTCCAGTGAGCATTCCTGGCAGATGTGCATAAAGACTGCCCTATCATCAGCTCAAGGACCTCACAGGTAGTTTAAAGGCAGCGCCCGAACAGGGACTTGAACCCTGGACCCTCAGATTAAAAGTCTGATGCTCTACCGACTGAGCTATCCGGGCTCTGAAAGCTCTACCTCCAGAGCAGTCCAAGCTGCTTGAATCTTGACATCTATGGTGGAAAAAGTGCATTCTTTTAATCTGAGGTTTCTGGCTTAGTTTTACCTATAGGTCAATGCTCTTTCACCGGAAACAAGGGCCTTGCAAAAAGACACCGCCCCAAAGGCTTCCTTAACCCTGGACCAAGACGCTTCCAGTATTCTTAATCAGTGACTGGGTTACAAATAAAGACAGTTCACCTTTAGCCTCATGATGCCAGGTCCAGCGAGGAAACGCAGGCCAAAAAACAAGGTAGAATCCACTCTGGCAAGTGAAGAACGAGTGGCGAGTGCCAACCACAGATTGTTTACTGGAGCCCAAACAGTTGTTCTAGCAATCACCTTCAGCCATCTTTATTTCTGGCGCAGATTCCAAGAGCCTAGAGGGGGGAGTTGGCGTCCTAGGACATTTTTAACTCTTTGGTCCAGTGAGCATTCCTGGCAGATGTGCATAAAGACTGCCCTATCGTCAGCTCAAGGACCTCACAGGTAGTTTAAAGGCAGCGCCCGAACAGGGACTTGAACCCTGGACCCTCAGATTAAAAGTCTGATGCTCTACCGACTGAGCTATCCGGGCTCTGAAAGCTCTACCTCCAGAGCAGTCCAAGCTGCTTGAATCTTGACATCTATGGTGTAAAAAGTGCATTCTTTTAATCTGAGGTTTCTGGCTTAGTTTTACCTATAGGTCAATGCTCTTTCACCGGAAACAAGGGCCTTGCAAAAAGACACCGCCCCAAAGGCTTCCTTAACCCTGGACCAAGACGCTTCCAGTATTCTTAATCAGTAACTGGGTTACAAATAAAGACAGTTCACCTTTAGCCTCATGATGCCAGGTCCAGCAGAGGAAACGCAGGCCAAAAAACAATGTAGAATCCACTCTGGATTATAGGCAAGTGAAGAACGAGTGGCGAGTCCAACCACAGATTGTTTACTTGAGCCCAGGTAAGCTGCCAAACAGTTGTTCTAGCAATCACCTTCAGCCATCTTTATTTCTGGCGCAGATTCCAAGAGCCTAGAGGGGGGAGTTGGCGTCCTAGGACATTTTTAACTCTTTGGTCCAGTGAGCATTCCTGGCAGATGTGCATAAAGACTGCCCTATCGTCAGCTCAAGGACCTCACAGGTAGTTTAAAGGCAGCGCCCGAACAGGGACTTGAACCCTGGACCCTCAGATTAAAAGTCTGATGCTCTACCGACTGAGCTATCCGGGCTCTGAAAGCTCTCCCTCCAGAGCAGTCCAAGCTGCTTGAATCTTGACATCTATGGTGGAAAAAGAGCATTCTTTTAATCTGAGGTTTCTGGCTTAGTTTTACCTATAGGTCAATGCTCTTTCACCGGAAACAAGGGCCTTGCAAAAAGACACCGCCCCAAAGGCTTCCTTAACCCTGGACCAAGACGCTTCCAGTATTCTTAATCAGTGACTGGGTTACAAATAAAGACAGTTCACCTTTAGCCTCATGATGCCAGGTCCAGCGGAGGAAACGCAGGCCAAAAAACAAGGTAGAATCCACTCTGGCAAGTGAAGAACGAGTGGCGAGTGCCAACCACAGATTGTTTACTGGAGCCCAAACAGTTGTTCTAGCAATCACCTTCAGCCATCTTTATTTCTGGCGCAGATTCCAAGAGCCTAGAGGGGGGAGTTGGCGTCCTAGGACATTTTTAACTCTTTGGTCCAGTGAGCATTCCTGGCAGATGTGCATAAAGACTGCCCTATCGTCAGCTCAAGGACCTCACAGGTAGTTTAAAGGCAGCGCCCGAACAGGGACTTGAACCCTGGACCCTCAGATTAAAAGTCTGATGCTCTACCGACTGAGCTATCCGGGCTCTGAAAGCTCTACCTCCAGAGCAGTCCAAGCTGCTTGAATCTTGACATCTATGGTGGAAAAAGTGCATTCTTTTAATCTGAGGTTTCTGGCTTAGTTTTACCTATAGGTCAATGCTCTTTCACCGGAAACAAGGGCCTTGCAAAAAGACACCGCCCCAAAGGCTTCCTTAACCCTGGACCAAGACGCTTCCAGTATTCTTAATCAGTGACTGGGTTACAAATAAAGACAGTTCACCTTTAGCCTCATGATGCCAGGTCCAGCAGAGGAAACGCAGGCCAAAAAACAATGTAGAATCCACTCTGGATTATAGGCAAGTGAAGAACGAGTGGCGAGTTCCAACCACAGATTGTTTACTTGAGCCCAGGTAAGCTGCCAAACAGTTGTTCTAGCAATCACCTTCAGCCATCTTTATTTCTGGCGCAGATTCCAAGAGCCTAGAGGGGGGAGTTGGCGTCCTAGGACATTTTTAACTCTTTGGTCCAGTGAGCATTCCTGGCAGATGTGCATAAAGACTGCCCTATCGTCAGCTCAAGGACCTCACAGGTAGTTTAAAGGCAGCGCCCGAACAGGGACTTGAACCCTGGACCCTCAGATTAAAAGTCTGATGCTCTACCGACTGAGCTATCCGGGCTCTGAAAGCTCTACCTCCAGAGCAGTCCAAGCTGCTTGAATCTTGACATCTATGGTGTAAAAAGTGCATTCTTTTAATCTGAGGTTTCTGGCTTAGTTTTACCTATAGGTCAATGCTCTTTCACCGGAAACAAGGGCCTTGCAAAAAGACACCGCCCCAAAGGCTTCCTTAACCCTGGACCAAGACGCTTCCAGTATTCTTAATCAGTAACTGGGTTACAAATAAAGACAGTTCACCTTTAGCCTCATGATGCCAGGTCCAGCAGAGGAAACGCAGGCCAAAAAACAAGGTAGAATCCACTCTGGCAAGTGAAGAACGAGTGGCGAGTGCCAACCACAGATTGTTTACTGTAGCCCAAACAGTTGTTCTAGCAATCACCTTCAGCCATCTTTATTTCTGGCGCAGATTCCAAGAGCCTAGAGGGGGGAGTTGGCATCCTAGGACATTTTTAACTCTTTGGTCCAGTGAGCATTCCTGGCAGATGTGCATAAAGACTGCCCTATCGTCAGCTCAAGGACCTCACAGGTAGTTTAAAGGCAGCGCCCGAACAGGGACTTGAACCCTGGACCCTCAGATTAAAAGTCTGATGCTCTACCGACTGAGCTATCCGGGCTCTGAAAGCTCTACCTCCAGAGCAGTCCAAGCTGCTTGAATCTTGACATCTATGGTGTAAAAAGTGCATTCTTTTAATCTGAGGTTTCTGGCTTAGTTTTACCTATAGGTCAATGCTCTTTCACCGGAAACAAGGGCCTTGCAAAAAGACACCGCCCCAAAGGCTTCCTTAACCCTGGACCAAGACGCTTCCAGTATTCTTAATCAGTAACTGGGTTACAAATAAAGACAGTTCACCTTTAGCCTCATGATGCCAGGTCCAGCAGAGGAAACGCAGGCCAAAAAACAATGTAGAATCCACTCTGGATTATAGGCAAGTGAAGAACGAGTGGCGAGTTCCAACCACAGATTGTTTACTTGAGCCAGGTAAGCTGCCAAACAGTTGTTCTAGCAATCACCTTCAGCCATCTTTATTTCTGGCGCAGATTCCAAGAGCCTAGAGGGGGGAGTTGGCGTCCTAGGACATTTTTAACTCTTTGGTCCAGTGAGCATTCCTGGCAGATGTGCATAAAGACTGCCCTATCGTCAGCTCAAGGACCTCACAGGTAGTTTAAAGGCAGCGCCCGAACAGGGACTTGAACCCTGGACCCTCAGATTAAAAGTCTGATGCTCTACCGACTGAGCTATCCGGGCTCTGAAAGCTCTGCCTCCAGAGCAGTCCAAGCTGCTTGAATCTTGACATCTATGGTGTAAAAAGTGCATTCTTTTAATCTGAGGTTTCTGGCTTAGTTTTACCTATAGGTCAATGCTCTTTCACCGGAAACAAGGGCCTTGCAAAAAGACACCGCCCCAAAGGCTTCCTTAACCCTGGACCAAGACGCTTCCAGTATTCTTAATCAGTGACTGGGTTACAAATAAAGACAGTTCACCTTTAGCCTCATGATGCCAGGTCCAGCAGAGGAAACGCAGGCCAAAAAACAAGGTAGAATCCACTCTGGCAAGTGAAGAACGAGTGGCGAGTGCCAACCACAGATTGTTTACTGGAGCCCAAACAGTTGT
>NW_024404640.1:0-49925 GCF_905171775.1 Rana temporaria
GCTGTCATCCGGAGACCCATTTTTTTTTTTTTCTGTTGAAAAGCCTGTGGCGTGCAAAACACAACCCAAAAACTCCACCCGGTGCAGGGAAAAATGTGCACACACATAAAGAGTGACATCACAAAAAACTGCGACGGGTGCAAACGTCAGTGGTCCTCCGAAAAGGACCCAGCTCTGATCCCCCGGGGCGTTAGGCTCCTGGCTAGTGTTGAGCAGAATATGCCATATTCGATTTCGCGATATATCTCGAATATATATTCGAATATTCGAGATATATTCGCTAAATTCGAATATTCGTGATATTTTATCGAAATTAATTGATTGCGATTTTTCGCTATTGCGAATGCGAAAATAATTGCGATTTTTTAATAACTGCGGTAGGAGCGCTCTGATTGGCTTAGAATATTCGTGATATTTTATCGAAATATCGCAACATGCGAATGCGATATTAATTGCGGAATTTCGAGATATGCTGGAGGAGCGCTCTGATTGGCTCAGAATATTCGTGATATTTTATCGAAATATCGCAACATGCGAATGCGATATTTATTGCGGAATTTCGAGATATGCTGGAGGAGCGCTCTGATTGGCTCAGAATATTCGTGATATTTTATCGAAATATCGCAACATGCGAATGCGATATTTATTGCGGAATTTCGAGATATGCTTGAGGAGTTCTCTGATTGGCTCAGAATATTCGTGATATTTTATCGAAATATCGCAACATGCGAATGCGATATTTATTGCGCAATTTCGAGATATGCTGGAGGAGCGCTCTGATTGGCTCAGAATATTCCTGATATTTTATCGAAATATCGCAACATGCGAATGCGAAATTGATTGCAGATATTTCGAAAACTGCTGTAGCAGCACTCTGAAATCGAATATGTATGATATTTTAACCGAAATACATATTGCGATTGCGATTTTTCGATCGCGCATGCGCAATTGCGCGAACAACACGCGACCATTTCCTGGAGCCTTGCCAGTTTCCAACTTATGATCGCAGCGCAATATTACAGCAACATGGTTGGAAGCAATTTCACTAAGTCTGAGGAAAAGTTGCTGATTTGTGTAAGTATTTTGACCACTGTTATTTCATCATCTTCAACTGCATTTAAGTCTAGTTTAAAAGTTAGTATATATGATCAGATATTAGTATTTAACCAAAAATGTGTCTCCTGCTTTTACAAAACTACAAGTCCCAGCCCAGCCCAGCATTTTAGTCTAGTTTAAAAGTTAGTATATATGATCATATATTAGTATTTCACAAAAAATGTGTCTCCTGCTTTTACAAAACTACAAGTCCCAGCATGCCTGGACAGCTGCAGACACCCTGGTTGGCAAATGTGTATTTAGGCACTTTTCCTTGTTATTTAGCATAATGAATTTAAAAATTTTTTGGACATAGGACGTATGCGAACGTCCTGACTTCAGTGTCCTCAAGGCCCAAGGACGTTCGAATACATATTGCCCTTTAGATGTTGCAGAACTACAACTTCCAGCATGCCTGGGAATGCTGGCACTTCTAGTATTGTAAGTTCTGCAGGCCCCCATTTTTCAGGCCTTTATGCACGGGTCTCTAAACTGTGGCACCCTAGATGCAGCAAAAGTAAAATTCTTAGCATGCACTGACAGACCGTGGCTGATGGGAGTAGTAGTTTTGCAACAGCTGGAGGTGGACTGGTCTTGAAACCCAGAGTTAGGTAACAAACCCGTAGTGTTTTGCAACCATTCTGCCTCCAGCTGGTTATTTTCTGTTGAAAAGCCTGTGGCCTGCAAAACACAACCCAAAAACTCCACCCGGTGCAAGGAAAAATTTGCACACACCTAAAGAGTGACATCACAAAAAACTGCGACGGTTGCATACGTCAGTGGTCCTCCGAAAAGGTCCCGTCTCTGACCCCCCGGGGCGTTAGGCTCCTAGGCTCCTGACAGGGAAAAGAGTTACTGTGGTCCATACAGCCGAAGCCATATGGACCCATCTCGGTCCAAGCAGCGCAATCAACACGCGAACAACACGCGACCATTTCCTGGAGCCCTTGCCAGTTTCCAACTTATGATCGCAGCGCAATCACACAGCAACATGGTTGGAAGCAATTTCACTAAGTCTGAGGAAAAGTTGCTGATTTGTGTAAGTATTTTGACCACTGTTACTTCATCATCTTCAACTGCATTTTAGTCTAGTTTAAAAGTTAGTATATATGATCATATATTAGTATTTCACAAAAAATGTGTCTCCTGCTTTTACAAAACTACAAGTCCCAGCATGCCTGGACAGCTGCAGACACCCTGGTTGGCAAATGTGTATTTAGGCACTTTTCCTTGTTATTTAGCATAATGAATTTAAAAATTTTTGGACATAGGACGTATGCGAACGTCCTGACTTCAGTGTCCTCAAGGCCCAAGGACGTTCGAATACATATTGCCCTTTAGATGTTGCAGAACTACAACTTCCAGCATGCCTGGGAATGCTGGCACTTCTAGTATTGTAAGTTCTGCAGGCCCCCATTTTTCAGGCCTTTATGCACGGGTCTCTAAACTGTGGCACCCTAGATGCAGCAAAAGTAAAATTCTTAGCATGCACTGACAGACCGTGGCTGATGGGAGTAGTAGTTTTGCAACAGCTGGAGGTGGACTGGTCTTGAAACCCAGAGTTAGGTAACAAACCCGTAGTGTTTTGCAACCATCCTGCCTCCAGCTGTTTTTTTTCTGTTGAAAAGCCTGTGGCGTGCAAAACACAACCCAAAAACTCCACCCGGATGCAGTGAAAAATGTGCACACACCTAAAGAGTGACATCACAAAAAACTGCGACGGGTACATACGTCAGTGGCCCTCCGAAAAGGTCCCGTCTCTGACCCCCAGGGTCGTTAGGCTCCTGACAGGGAAAAGAGTTAGCAACGCATATCTCCCCTATACGTGTATCCTGTGTTGTTAATAATATATTCATAATTATGCAAATGATAATGGCTGCTATATTTATGCAAAAAAGGTGGCGACCGAAATGGCAGGATATAAAATCTTTCATGTTACCCCTGTCATTGATTAATAAGGCGAGAATGCTTCCAATTGTTGAATAGCATACATTTACGTCATATATCCATAAGGCTGTCAACAGAAGTATTACAATATACTTTGTTCTTCATCTTGCAGAAGTTCCTGGAAACAGGATACGATAAGCTGCGGAGGCAGCCAGAGAAAAGGGCTGTGGTCAGCGCCCTAATCGCTGACTTTGGCGGCCAACACGACCACAATGCAATTGTCAAGAAGTGGTCTGACCTGAAGAGGCGCCAAATGGATCAGGTCAGACGTCTTCGGGCTAAATATCATCCAGGTAAGTTATTGTTGACAGTTATGTTTTTTTTTAAAAAAGTGTATTTTGTGCGTGAACTCGAAAGAGAGAGGAGCCGGCCTGCAGGAGTTGGGAGGCCTCCCCCAGAGGCAATCTGCCACCTTTCTCCATGCCCCGGTTGGCAATGGCGGGTGTGAGGGGGTCCTCCCAACCCAACCTCGCATAGCACACCCACCAGGGGCGGGGCTGAGACCACCAAACGCAATTCACAGGTAGCCGAGAGCGAGATCCGAACCCCTAGCTGCAGAGGTGAATCACTTGTCAGTGCAGTGGCAATCGCGTGGAGCCACCGCAGCTCCTTTGGTGACAGTTATGTAAGGTCATATGTAATTCATGTAAGGTCAGATGTTGTTAACCAAGATGCCATGTTGTGCTAACATATATCAGCACCAGCCAAGGTATTCATAGTACTGTTGAAAAAAGACATGGGACAGCAGACAGGAACACAGAAGTTATGTGGGAACATAATTTTCCCATTGCTTTGCATGGGACTTTAAAGAAAAACCCCGACCATGGCAAGTGGGGGTGGGTAAGGTTTAAACCACCTATCCTATGTTTGTGGCTGACATATAAGTAACCTGTGTGCCAAGTTTCATATAAATATCTTTAGCCGTATGTATGTGATGCTGGAACATACATACATACATACATACATACATACATACATACATACATTTATGCACACACACACGTTGAGTTTTATATATATAGATTACCACTAAATTCCTGTGTTAGGAGTGGGGTTGTTATAGTAATCCCGTGTGCTCCATCAGGCCCTTTTTTTAACATGAGATGGTCTGAACAAAACAAAGGAGACAAAAACAGCTCATTTTAACATGGTTGCATCCCAGCTCACGCTCAGTCCCCTGTAGTGCCCACAAGACCCTTTAATATAACATTGTCCCATTGGTTAACTGTCTATATAAATCAATTTGTATTCATATACAATACAGCAGAGTACACAGAATTTGCATACGTCATTAGAAAACATTTTTATAATATATGAACATTGTGTTATTATAGGAGCTCCAATGCCAGTTGTCCGCGCCAAGCGCAGAAGGCGCCAGGCCGATGAGGAGGAGGAGGAGGATGCGGCAGAGGAGGATGCGGCAGAGGAGGAGATGGATGAAGAGGAGCAGCCAGGGCCCTCCCACTCCCCAACCCCAGCTCCTGCTGAGGAGCAAGCTGAGGAGCTTCCCCCCCCCACCACCCCAACTTCTCAAGCAGAAGAGCAGGGGGAAGAGAGCGGTCCTGTGAGCCTCGTTCAGGAAGGTAAATATGTGCACAATGATTAATAACATTTCAACAATAAAATGTAGATATAAAAATGGACAACATATAAAGCGCACCTGTCAGATTGTAGAACCATAATATGGTATTGATGCTAGAAGTATACAGGTAGTGCATAATTATTAGGCAAGTTGTATTTTTGAGGATTCATTTTATTATTGAACAACAACCATGTTCTCAATGAACCCCAAAAACTCATTAATATCAAAGCTGAATTTTTTTGGAAGTAGTTTTTAGTTTGTTTTTAGTGTTAGTTATTTTCGGGGGATATCTGTGTGTGCAGGTGACTACTATTACTGTGCAGAATTTTTAGGCAACTTAACCAAAAAATAAATATATACCCATTTCAATGATTTATTTTTAAAAGTGAAACCAATATAACATCTCAACATTCACAAATACACATTTCTGACATTTAAAAACAAAACAAAAACAAATCAGTGACCAATATAGCCACCTTTCTTTGCAAGGACACTCAAAAGCCTGACATCCATGGATTCTGTCAGTGTTTTGATCTGTTCACCATCAACATTGCGTGCAGCAGCAACCACAGCCTCCCAGACACTGTTCAGAGAGGTGTACTGTTTTCCCTCCTTGTAAATCCCACATTTGATGATGGACCACAGGTTCTCAATGGGGTTCAGATCAGGTGAACAAGGAGGCCATGTCATTACTTTTTTTTATTTAATACCCTTTCTTGCCAGCCACGCTGTGGAGTACTTTGACACGTGTGATGGAGCATTGTCCTGCATGAAAATCATGTTTTTCTTGAAGGATGGTGACTTTTTCCTGTACCACTGCTTGAAGAAGGTCTCTTCCATAATCTGGCAGTAGGACTGGGAGTTGAGCTTGACTCCATCCTCAATCCGAAAAGGCCCCACAAGCTCATCTTTGATGATACCAGCCCAAACCAGTACTCCACCACCACCTTGCTGGCGTCTGAGTCGGACTGGAGCTCCCTGCCCTTTACCAATCCAGCCACGGGCTCTTCCATCTGGCCCATCAAGACTCACTCTCATTTCAGCAGTCCATAAAACCTTAGAAAAATCTTTCTTGAGATATTTATTGGCACAGTCTTGACGTTGCAGCTTGTGTGTCTTGTTCAGTGGTCATCGTCTTTCAGCCTTTCTTACCTTGGCCATGTCTCTGGGTATTGCACACCTTGTGCTTTTGGGCACCCCAGTGATGTTGCAGCTCTGAAATATGGCCAATCTTGTGGCAAGTGGCATCTTGGCAGCTGCACGCTTAACTTTTCTCAGTTCATGGGCAGTTATTTTGCACCTTTGTTTTTCCACACGCTTCTTTTGTTTGATGATCACGCTTCAGAAGCTTTGCAACTTTAAGAGTGCTGCATCCCTCTGCTAGATATCTCTCTATTTTGGACTTTTCAGAGTCTGTCAAATCCTTCTTTTGGCCCATTTTGACAAAGAAAAGGAAATTGACTAATAATTATGCACACCTGATATAGAGTGTTGATGTCATTAGACCACACACCTTCTCATTACAGAGATGTACATTACCTAATATGCCTAATCTGTAGTAGGCTTTCGAGCCTATACAACTTGGAGTAAGACAACATGCATAAATAGGATGATGTGGTCCAAATACTCATTTGCCTAATAATTCTGCACTCCCGGGATGTGTTAGACACATAACAAGTGTATACACATGATAATGATTGATTAATAAGCAAAAAAAAATTTTTATTTATTTGGTAACGTTATTTTAAATCCAAATTTTTTTTTTATTATATCCTAACAGTATCAAGAAAGATGATGAGGCAGAACGCGCTCATAAAGACAACCCACCAGAGGATCCTGGCAAATCAGCGCCAGATCCGCTACCTTATTCAACAAAATGTGCTGCTAGAGCAGCAGCAATCAAAAAATATAGCGAAGATGGAGCGCCTTCAGAAGCTCAATCAGAGTTATATCTGAAATTATGTTTTTATTAATAAATATTATTTTTTGGAAATGTTTCATTTCTTTTTGAGATAGATTTGTAGGTTTTTCAACACATCTAACTTCACATCAAACAAATCAACATCAACACATTTAACTTCATAATAAGCAAAAACATTTTATACTATTATTTTATTTAACAGTAACCTAGGACAAACTAAAGCACACGACACAGACACGACGAACACAAAATAAACTGTTGAAAAATGAACATAACAAAAGCAACAATATATATATATATACAAAGAGAGAGAGAGGGAGAGCAAGAAAGAGAGAGAATGCAGATGAGCTCTTGCAGACAGCCCAATGGTTGCAGTATAAATGCCGCAAAACAGGGTTTAACATAAGGTTCATTGTTATAGTTACACTTGCTGTTTAGATCCGGTCTGGTAGCTTGTAGCGGAGGCTGTTGGTGGATCCGCTGTGCCAGAGAGGTCATGAAGCTTTACTCAGCATGGAGGCAGCAGCAGGAGTATTAAAATATAATATAACTAGACAATGCATTTCCTGAGGAAAATGCGAGTGGGAATGCTGAATAGCTTAATTGGTGAGCCCCTTGCCAAAGACATTCACCATAACCACTACACTATCTTTAGGACACACAGCTTCTTTCTCTATCTGCAAAGTATAGAGTATGCTGACTTCCTGGTCGCCCCTCCCCCCTCAATAGGTTTCCCCTCCCCCCCAGGTCAGTGAGGAGGAATATTGCACTGAGGTCAGGAAAGTGATTTATGGAAAGAAATAACATTACAAACGCTTTTAATTCACAGATCTAATACATGATTTAAGCCTCCAAACAAAGCTTAATAAATCCTCAAACGTACATGCAATTGATACAACGACTACACCGTTTGAAATACACGGCCCTTGTAAACGCATCGATATGAAATTTATGTAGATAAACTTAAAAATGTGGCCATGTCTGCGATTTAGAAAAGAGCGTCTTTGTGAGTTCTGCAGCAACATTTTTTAGATAATTTCACATGAGAGTCTATGAGACATAATTTCTGGCTGTTGCTCCAATAACTAAAACTAAAATACGTATCGCAGAATTGATCACATTGCCATAAACCAGACAAGCATAGCTACGTTTTGATATAAAAATTGTGTATGAAAAGTAGATCTTGTGGGCGTGAGACCAATTTGTTTCCCCTTTTTGTAAAGATATTTTTAATTACAAAGATCTCCAATGTTAAGGTCACATGACAGACTCTAAATCCCCTCCATAGGATTACATTATAACCTATCGCATTTTTGTGAAAAATTCGCAAAACGTAAATTGCGTTTTCACCAAAAAATTGTAAACGATAACGATCTGAAAAGTCATAGCCGGATAGCTAAATATTTTGTGACCGCTTTACAGTTTTTTCAGTGTCTGTAAGTGAAAGTATGAAGTAGCTGAAACTTTTGGCAGGGCTTGTGAATTCAAAGGGGAAAAGGATGTTCTCATTGACTTCAATGTTAAAAAAAGGGTCTAAAAGCTTAAAATTTATAAAAGTGTAAAAAGTAGGAAAAAACTTGAAGAAGTCCCATCATTTGCTGAAAGAGACGAACATTTTTACAGTTGAATGGTCTCAATAGCTGAAAGTATGCCGAAGTTACGCAGAACCAAAAAACGTAAGGAATAATAAGATTACTAAATTTACGGATATCAATACTTGAAATGTTTATTAAAGCATTCACACTAATTAAGATTAATACATTTACGGGTATCCATACTAGGAATGCTTATTAAAGCATTCCCACTAAGTATCACACAGGCACGATTTACAAGCAGTAGTGGTAATAGTAATACATAGCATAAAAACACTTGGGGAATACTTTACAGCATCAGTAGTGGTCATAGTAGTCAATAGTGTACCAAAAAATTGGGACACAGGTGTCTTGACTGAGCTGTAATAGTAGTAGTAGGAATTGACAATACAGTGTCAAATCACTCGGGCAAGAGGTGCCATGATGAACAGCAGTCTTAATAAGAGTATATAGGGTGTGAAATAACTGCTGACATAGGTGTCTTGACTGGGCAGCAGAAGCAGCAGTAGTAGTATTAACAGTAGTAGTTGATACAGAGTCATATCACATGGGCAGGAGGTGCCATGATGAACAGCAGTAGGAATAGGAGTATATAGAGTGTCAAATAACTGCTGACATAGGTGTCTAGACTGGGCAGCAACAGCAGCAGTAGTAGTATTAACAGTAGTAGTTGATACAGAGTCATATCACATGGGCAGGAGGTGCCATGATGTACAGCAGTCTTAATAAGAGTATATAGGGTGTGAAATAACTGCTGACATAGGTGTCTTGACTGGGCAGCAGCAGCAGCAGAAGCAGCAGTAGTAGTATTAACAGTAGTACTTGATACAGAGTCATATCACATGGACAGGAGGTGCCATGATGAACAGCAGTAGGAATAGGAGTATATAGAGTGTCAAATAACTGCTGACATAGGTGTCTTGACTGGGCAGCAGCAGCAGAAGCAGCAGTAGTAGTATTAACAGTAGTAGTTGATACAGAGTCATATCACATGGGCAGGAGGTGCCATGATGAACAGCAGTAGGAATAAGAGTATATAGAGTGTTAAACAACTGCTGACATAGGTGTATTGACTGGGCGGCAGCAGCAGCAGAAGCAGCAGTAGTAGTATTAACAATAGTAGTTGATGATACAGAGTCATATCACATGGGCAGGAGGTGCCATGATGTACAGCAGTCTTAATAAGAGTATATAGGGTGTGAAATAACTGCTGACATAGGTGTCTTGACTGGGCAGCAGAAGCAGCAGTAGTAGTATTAACAGTAGTAGTTGATACAGAGTCATATCACATGGGCAGGAGGTGCCATGATGAACAGCAGTAGGAATAGGAGTATATAGAGTGTCAAATAACTGCTGACATAGGTGTCTTGACTGGGCAGCAGCAGCAGAAGCAGCAGTAGTAGTATTAACAGTAGTAGTTGATACAGAGTCATATCACATGGGCAGGAGGTGCCATGATGTACAGCAGTCTTAATAAGAGTATATAGAGTGTGAAATAACTGCTGACATAGGTGTATTGACTGGGCGGCAGCAGCAGCAGAAGCAGCAGTAGTAGTATTAACAGTAGTAGTTGATACAGAGTCATATCACATGGGCAGGAGGTGCCATGATGAACAGCAGTAGTAATAAGAGTATATAGAGTGTTAAACAACTGCTGACATAGGTGTATTGACTGGGCGGCAGCAGCAGCAGAAGCAGCAGTAGTAGTATTAACAGTAGTAGTTGATACAGAGTCATATCACATGGGCAGGAGGTGCCATGATGAACAGCAGTAGGAATAAGAGTATATAGAGTGTTAAACAACTGCTGACATAGGTGTATTGACTGGGCGGCAGCAGCAGCAGAAGCAGCAGTAGTAGTATTAACAGTAGTAGTTGATACAGAGTCATATCACATGGGCAGGAGGTGCCATGATGAACAGCAGTAGGAATAAGAGTATATAGAGTGTTAAACAACTGCTGACATAGGTGTATTGACTGGGCGGCAGCAGCAGCAGAAGCAGCAGTAGTAGTATTAACAGTAGTAGTTGATACAGAGTCATATCACATGGGCAGGAGGTGCCATGATGAACAGCAGTAGGAATAGGAGTATATAGAGTGTCAAATAACTGCTGACATAGGTGTCTAGACTGGGCAGCAACAGCAGCAGAAGCAGCAGTAGTAGTATTAACAGTAGTAGTTGATACAGAGTCATATCACATGGGCAGGAGGTGCCATGATGTACAGCAGTCTTAATAAGAGTATATAGGGTGTGAAATAACTGCTGACATAGGTGTCTTGACTGGGCAGCAGCAGCAGCAGAAGCAGCAGTAGTAGTATTAACAGTAGCACTTGATACAGAGTCATATCACATGGGCAGGAGGTGCCATGATGAACAGCAGTAGGAATAGGAGTATATAGAGTGTCAAATAACTGCTGACATAGGTGTCTTGACTGGGCAGCAGCAGCAGAAGCAGCAGTAGTAGTATTAACAGTAGTAGTTGATACAGAGTCATATCACATGGGCAGGAGGTGCCATGATGAACAGCAGTAGGAATAAGAGTATATAGAGTGTTAAACAACTGCTGACATAGGTGTCTTGACTGGGCAGCAGCAGCAGCAGAAGCAGCAGTAGTAGTATTAACAGTAGTACTTGATACAGAGTCATATCACATGGGCAGGAGGTGCCATGATGAACAGCAGTAGGAATAAGAGTATATAGAGTGTGAAACAACTGCTGACATAGGTGTATTGACTGGGCGGCAGCAGCAGCAGAAGCAGCAGTAGTAGTATTAACAGTAGTAGTTGATACAGAGTCATATCACATGGGCAGGAGTTGCCATGATGTACAGCAGTCTTAATAAGAGTATATAGAGTGTGAAATAACTGCTGACATAGGTGTATTGACTGGGCGGCAGCAGCAGCAGAAGCAGCAGTAGTAGTATTAACAGTAGTAGTTGATACAGAGTCATATCACATGGGCAGGAGGTGCCATGATGAACAGCAGTAGGAATAAGAGTATATAGAGTGTTAAACTACTGCTGACATAGGTGTATTGACTGGGCGGCAGCAGCAGCAGAAGCAGCAGTAGTAGTATTAACAGTAGTAGTTGATACAGAGTCATATCACATGGGCAGGAGGTGCCATGATGAACAGCAGTAGGAATAAGAGTATATAGAGTGTTAAACAACTGCTGACATAGGTGTATTGACTGGGCGGCAGAAGCAGCAGTAGTAGTATTAACAGTAGTAGTTGATACAGAGTCATATCACATGGGCAGGAGTTGCCATGATGTACAGCAGTCTTAATAAGAGTATATAGAGTGTGAAATAACTGCTGACATAGGTGTATTGACTGGGCGGCAGCAGCAGCAGAAGCAGCAGTAGTAGTATTAACAGTAGTAGTTGATACAGAGTCATATCACATGGGCAGGAGGTGCCATGATGAACAGCAGTAGGAATAAGAGTATATAGAGTGTTAAACAACTGCTGACATAGGTGTATTGACTGGGCGGCAGCAGCAGCAGAAGCAGCAGTAGTAGTATTAACAGTAGTAGTTGATACAGAGTCATATCACATGGGCAGGAGGTGCCATGATAAACAGCAGTAGGAATAAGAGTATATAGAGTGTGAAACAACTGCTGACATAGGTGTATTGACTGGGCGGCAGCAGCAGCAGAAGCAGCAGTAGTAGTATTAACAGTAGTAGTTGATACAGAGTCATATCACATGGGCAGGAGTTGCCATGATGTACAGCAGTCTTAATAAGAGTATATAGAGTGTGAAATAACTGCTGACATAGGTGTATTGACTGGGCGGCAGCAGCAGCAGAAGCAGCAGTAGTAGTATTAACAGTAGTAGTTGATACAGAGTCATATCACATGGGCAGGAGGTGCCATGATGAACAGCAGTAGGAATAAGAGTATATAGAGTGTTAAACAACTGCTGACATAGGTGTATTGACTGGGCGGCAGCAGCAGCAGAAGCAGCAGTAGTAGTATTAACAGTAGTAGTTGATACAGAGTCATATCACATGGGCAGGAGGTGCCATGATGAACAGCAGTAGGAATAAGAGTATATAGAGTGTTAAACAACTGCTGACATAGGTGTATTGACTGGGCGGCAGAAGCAGCAGTAGTAGTATTAACAGTAGTAGTTGATACAGAGTCATATCACATGGGCAGGAGTTGCCATGATGTACAGCAGTCTTAATAAGAGTATATAGAGTGTGAAATAACTGCTGACATAGGTGTATTGACTGGGCGGCAGCAGCAGCAGAAGCAGCAGTAGTAGTATTAACAGTAGTAGTTGATACAGAGTCATATCACATGGGCAGGAGGTGCCATGATGAACAGCAGTAGGAATAAGAGTATATAGAGTGTTAAACAACTGCTGACATAGGTGTATTGACTGGGCGGCAGCAGCAGCAGAAGCAGCAGTAGTAGTATTAACAGTAGTAGTTGATACAGAGTCATATCACATGGGCAGGAGGTGCCATGATAAACAGCAGTAGGAATAAGAGTATATAGAGTGTGAAACAACTGCTGACATAGGTGTATTGACTGGGCGGCAGCAGCAGCAGAAGCAGCAGTAGTAGTATTAACAGTAGTAGTTGATACAGAGTCATATCACATGGGCAGGAGTTGCCATGATGTACAGCAGTCTTAATAAGAGTATATAGAGTGTGAAATAACTGCTGACATAGGTGTATTGACTGGGCGGCAGCAGCAGCAGAAGCAGCAGTAGTAGTATTAACAGTAGTAGTTGATACAGAGTCATATCACATGGGCAGGAGGTGCCATGATGATCAGCAGTAGGAATAAGAGTATATAGAGTGTTAAACAACTGCTGACATAGGTGTATTGACTGGGCGGCAGCAGCAGCAGAAGCAGCAGTAGTAGTATTAACAGTAGTAGTTGATACAGAGTCATATCACATGGGCAGGAGGTGCCATGATGAACAGCAGTAGGAATAAGAGTATATAGAGTGTTAAACAACTGCTGACATAGGTGTATTGACTGGGCGGCAGAAGCAGCAGTAGTAGTATTAACAGTAGTAGTTGATACAGAGTCATATCACATGGGCAGGAGTTGCCATGATGTACAGCAGTCTTAATAAGAGTATATAGAGTGTGAAATAACTGCTGACATAGGTGTATTGACTGGGCGGCAGCAGCAGCAGAAGCAGCAGTAGTAGTATTAACAGTAGTAGTTGATACAGAGTCATATCACATGGGCAGGAGGTGCCATGATGAACAGCAGTAGGAATAAGAGTATATAGAGTGTTAAACAACTGCTGACATAGGTGTATTGACTGGGCGGCAGCAGCAGCAGAAGCAGCAGTAGTAGTATTAACAGTAGTAGTTGATACAGAGTCATATCACATGGGCAGGAGGTGCCATGATAAACAGCAGTAGGAATAAGAGTGTATAGAGAGTGAAACAACTGCTGACATAGGTGTATTGACTGGGCGGCAGCAGCAGCAGAAGCAGCAGTAGTAGTATTAACAGTAGTAGTTGATACAGAGTCATATCACATGGGCAGGAGTTGCCATGATGTACAGCAGTCTTAATAAGAGTATATAGAGTGTGAAATAACTGCTGACATAGGTGTATTGACTGGGCGGCAGCAGCAGCAGAAGCAGCAGTAGTAGTATTAACAGTAGTAGTTGATACAGAGTCATATCACATGGGCAGGAGGTGCCATGATGAACAGCAGTAGGAATAAGAGTATATAGAGTGTGAAATAACTGCTGACATAGGTGTATTGACTGGGCGGCAGCAGCAGCAGAAGCAGCAGTAGTAGTATTAACAGTAGTAGTTGATACAGAGTCATATCACATGGGCAGGAGGTGCCATGATGAACAGCAGTAGGAATAAGAGTATATAGAGTGTTAAACAACTGCTGACATAGGTGTATTGACTGGGCGGCAGCAGCAGCAGAAGCAGCAGTAGTAGTATTAACAGTAGTAGTTGATACAGAGTCATATCACATGGGCAGGAGGTGCCATGATGAACAGCATTATTAATAAGAGTATATAGGGTGTGAAATAACTGCTGACATAATTGTCTTGACTGATCCAGAGGAGTCATGGGAGAAAATCATGTGGTCAGATGAGACTATAATATAACTTTTTGATCATAATTTCACTAACCGTGTTCGGAGGAAGAATAATGATGAGTACCATGCCAAGAACGCCATCCCTAATGTGAAGCATGGGGGTGGTAGCATCATGCTTTGGTGGTGTTTTTCTGCACATGGGACAGGGTGACTGCACTGTATTAAGGAGAGGATGACCGTGGCCATGTATTGCAAGATTTTGGGCAACAACCTCCTTCCCTGAGTTAGAGCTTTGAAGATGGGTCGAGGCTGGGTCTTCCAACATGACAATGACCCAAAGCACACAGCCAGGATAACCAAGGATTGGCTCTGTAAGGAGCATATCAAGGTTCTGGCGTGGCCTAGCCAGTCTCCAGACCTAAACCCAATAGAGAATCTTTGGAGGGAGCTCAAACTCCGTGTTTCTCAGCGAGAGCCCAGAAACATGACTGATGTAGAGAAGATCTGTGTGGAGGAGTGGGCCAAAATCCCTCCTCCAGTGTGTGCAAAGCTGGTGTAAAACTACAAGAAAGGTTTGACCGCTGTAATTGCAAAGAAAGCCTACTGTACCAAATATTAACATTGATTTTCTCTGATGTTAAAATAGTTATATTCAGCACTGTAAATACATCAGGTCCGGGGCTTCATCAGGGAATGCATGGCAAGGGACCCTTCAGCGCCCTGAACCGACGACGGGTGCCAGAAAGTCACCGCCGATCCAGGACTCATTCATCTTTATGAATGTGAGTCTGTCCACGGAGTCTGTGGACAGACGGGTCCTCTTGTCCGTGACCACCCCACCTGCCGCGCTGAATGTCCGCTCAGATAGTACGCTGGAGGGGGGGCAAGACAATAACTCCAGCGCATACTGAGCGAGCTCGCGGCAGGTGTCCAATCTGGCAACCCAGTACTCCATGGGGTCGTCGGTGCTCATACTGTCAGAAGCACCGACGGACGCCATGTAGTCTGCCACCATGTGGGCCAGCCGCTGGTGGTGACTGCTGCTGCTGCTGGTGCTGGTACTGGGTCGCTCGGTTTGGAAGAACATCCTCATCTCTTCCATTAGGTCCCCTGCTCGGCTGCAGCTGGGTGCAGCCACCTGCTGGGTGAGATGAGGGGGGACAACTGGAGGCCGGGGAGTTGCCTGCTCCAACCGTCTGACAATGGCTGCCTGCAGTTCCTCCATCCGGTGCTGCCTCCGGCTGGCTGGGATGAACTGCTCCAGTTTCCCCTTGCACCTGGGATCCAAAAGGGTGGCCATCCAGAAATCATCCCTCGTCTTGATGGTCTTAACCCGGGGGTCCCTCCTGAGGCATCTCAGCATGTGGGCAGCCATGGGGAAGAGCACAGCCCGCTGTGACTCCTCAATGCTGGCCAGGTGAATGAGGTGCGACTCTTCATCCCTGAGGCGCTGCTGGTCAAACTCAGACATGCCCAACCCCCGGACTATCGGTGCCCCCAACACCGGCTCTCCCTCCTGACCAGGCCCTGACTCCGGGACGACACCAGCAACCACCTCCTCCTCCTCTTCATCATCATCCTCCTCCTCCTCCTCCTCGTCCTGGCCCTGGTCTCGGTGGAGCATTGCTGACTCCTCCTGCTCCACCAAGGCACTCTCCCCAGCCTCGAGCAGGAGATCTAGTGTCCTCTCCAGCATGAACAGTATTGGCAGCACGCTATTGAGGCCGATTTGCTCACTGCTGACCATCTTGGTCGCCTGCTCGAAGGAGGACAACACTTGGCAGACCTGGTTTATCTGCCCCCACTGCGCACAGGCGATGAAAGGGAGTTGTGGTGAAGCCCTCTCAGTGCCTAGTTCCATCAGGTACTCCCTCACCGCCCTTTGCTGCTCCCACAACCTCTTCAGCATGTGGAGGGTGGAGTTCCACCGCGTCACACTGTCCACAATCAGCCTGTGAAGGGGCAGATTGTACTTCCGCTGCAATTTGGACAGGGACGCGGTAGCGGTTGGGGAGCGCCTGAAGTGGCTGGCAATCCTACGCGCCTTTGCCACAATGTCACTCAACCCTGGATAAGTGCGCAGGAACTTCTGCACCACCAGGTTGAGGACATGTGCCAGACAGGGCACGTGGGTCAGACTGCCAGCACTAAGGGCGGCGAGTAGGTTGCTGCCGTTATCGCAGACAACCATACCTGCCTGGAGCCTTCGGGGTGTCAGCCACTTCTGGACCTGAGCCTGAAGTGCTTTCAGCACTTCTTCTCCAGTGTGTCTCCGGTCCCCTAAACTAACAAGCTGGAGCACGGCCTGACAGCGCACGTGCCCCACACTTGAGTAGCTACGGGGGCGCTTGCTGGGAGGCTCAGCAGCTGCGGAGACAGTGGCTTGAGGGAGACCAGCAGTTCTCCCCTGGACACCCCGGGGCGGCACCACAAGATCGGTTGCCGCCGATCCCTCACCGACGCCTCGGAGGGAAACCCAATGGGCCGTGAAGCTGATGTAGCGCCCCTGCCCATGCCTGCTGGTCCAGCCATCCATTGTCAGATGAACCCTGTCGCTGACAGCGTGATCCAGCGGCAGGGTTACATTCTGCACAATGTGCTGGTGTAGGGCAGGGACACCAGTCCTGGCAAAGAAATGGCGGCTGGGGACACGCCATTGGGGTTGGGCCTGCTCCAACATCTGCCTGAAGGGGTTGCTGTCAACTATGTTGAAGGGCAGCAGATGTTGGGCAATAACCCTTGCCAGGAGCCCATTGAGGGAACGCACACGTCGGTCTCCAGGGGGGAAGGGAGTGGTGCGGTCAAAGGCGTCTGAAATCGACGCCTGGCGCCGGACGGCAGTGCGGGACACAGACGTGGAGGGTGCTGTGGAAGTAGAGGTCTGGCTGCCGGTACCAGTACCTCTACTAGAGGGAGCGGGGGGGCATGACCTGCTGGAAAGAGATGAAGATGTGGCAGGGGCTGCTGTACCCTGCTCACTTGTGGTGGTGGCGCTGCTACCACCACCACGCTTCATCTCGTCATACACCGCCCAGTGGTTTATCCTCAGGTGCTGGTTCAGGGCTGTGGTACCCACCCGAGCCAAACACTTCCCTCTCTTCACCCTCACTTTACAAATCCGGCAGATGGCCACGGTAGGGTTGTCTGCCACCAGGGTAAAGTAATTCCAGACAGGTGACTTCAGCACCGCCCTCCTGTCAGATGGGGGTGACGCTTACTTGCACCTGCTGGGACTCGGTGCGCACAGGTGGAGCTGCCTGCTGCTGCTGCTGCTGCTGCTGCTCCTCCTCCTGACACCTCCTGCTGCCATCACCAGTGGAGACCCTGACGATGGTCTCCCTGGTGGTGACCTGGCGCACCGTTTCACCAGGGTGCCTACCTTCCCCGTCGTCACTGACGTAGTGAGCCGACGCGTCAGATGGCAACCATGATGGGTCACCCTCTTCGCCCCCAGAGATGTCAGACCAAGGGCTGAAATGTGTTGGTCTGAGGGAACCACCTGACATGGAGCCTCTAGCCTGGCTCCGCTGTCCCCTCACCCACGCCTGGGTCTGACTAGGTGCTGCTGTTTCCTGCACCAAAACAGCAGCACCAGTTTGAAGGGATGTCTCTGGGATACTGCCAGCAGGTATCCCATCCTCCTCATCCATCCCTTCAAAAGGGTCCTGACCATCAGGACAGAGCTGGAGGTCTGCCTGATGCATGGCCTCCCCCAAGAGATCCCTCTCACTGTCGCTGTCGAACAGTAAGATGCTGGACTCTTGGGGGCTGGGGGGGGGGGTACTACAGGCACCGGTGTAATGGTGGTACTACTGTGAGTCGGGACCGACGACTCAGTGGCACTGCTGTGCCCCATGTAGTCCACCACTACTTGAGCCTGAGATGGCAATATCGGGCGGCTGCCCGATGGGAAGAACTCCCGGATCAGGCGTACTCCCCTTGCACCCGATCCTCTACCACTAGTAGGGGCACGAGAGGTACCCCGTGCTGGCAGCGATCCAGCACTGGGAGTAACTCCCCTACCCCTGCTGCCACGGCCACGGATGCCGCTCATTATTGCTGATATGTGTGTGGGGGGGGGTAAACTTTATTGGGGGGGGAAAATGTGAACAAAATGTGTTTTTGTGTATTTTTTACAAGACAGGCACGCAGACAAAGACGTACACAGACAGCTACTAAACTATAAGAAAAGTAGTACACCAAAGACAAGGACTACAAAATTAAAGAAAAAAAAAAAAGCACTAAACAAACACTAACTTTTTTTTTTTTTTTTTTTTAAACACAAAACACAGACACTAAACACACACTAAGCTAAGCTAGATGAAATAAATGTACACTAACAGTGTGTACACTTACTACACAAAATTTAACTAAACTGAACACAAAACTTAGCTTTTAGAAAAGCTCTTTAGGAAAAACTAAACAAAATGTGAACTGAGATGCCTATCAAATATCACTGAACAGCGAACCTGCAAGATCTAACAGTAACACAAGATGAACAAAACTTAGCTTTTAGAAAAGCTCTTTTAGAAAGCTCAGCAAAATGTGTTCTGAAATCTCTAGCAAATATCACTGAACAGCGAGGATTGCAGGATCAAACAGTAACACAAATGAAAAAAACAGCACAAAACAGCACAAAACGTAGCTTTGAAAAAAGCTCTTGGGTCTATTGCTTTGAAAAAAGCAGTTGATATACTGGAAAAGATCCACTGGAATCACTAAATAGCAATGCTGGTGATGATCTAAATCAATCAAGAACAAAGACACAGGAAACCAGGAACACAGAAACAGCCTCCACACTCTATAGCCAGCTTCTGAATCTGCAATGAAATGGTGCTGGGAGTGAGCTTATATAATGTCCATGCAGGCAGGTTCCTATTGGTTGCTAACCTCTGACGAGTGTGGAAGGAGAACTCTGATTGGCTCTGATGCAAAAGGGCGGAGCAAATAATCGCGCAATATTCCTATTGCCGAATATTCGCATTGCGAATATTCGGCAATATAAAATGATCGCTTCAGCTACTCGGCCCAATGGCTCTAATCATACCAGCAATGCTTTTAGACGTCTATGGAGATCACTAGGATGTGATCTGTTTTAAAAATGAAACTGTAAAAATCGCTCTGATGCGGAAGATCGGGGCGAGGAAAGTAATCGCGCGATATTGCGTTTGCCGAATAATCGCATTGCGATCTTTCTGGAAAATTCAATGAACGCTTCAGCTACTCGGCCCAGGGTCTCTAATGATACCAGCAATGCTTTTAGACGTCGATGGAGATATCTAGGATGTGATCTGGTTCAAAAAAAAAATTGTAAAAAATCGAATATTCGGAATTGCGAATATTCACCGCGAATTTCGAAATATAGCGCGATTTCTCGAATATGCTATATTCGAGTCGAATATTCGCAATGCGAATATTCGTGAGCAACACTATTTAACATATGAACAGTCTTTACAGAGAGAGATGAATCACACATGAAACACCTGTTACCTGTAACCCACAGCATTAAATTAGCAGGGAGAATTAAACTGGAGCATATATAGGCAATTGCATCACAATGGCCCCCCTTTTTCTCCCTGCTCCGGCAAACCCGGTTGGACCTTCCCTGGTCCAGTAGGGTTGACGGGTTCAGAGCTTTTAGTCCGAGGTTAACTCCGTTTGGCGTGACTGACCTCCCTTGGCAACTGCTTCCGACTTAGGTATGTCACCGGGTCGTCAGATCACACGCCGGTCAGTCCCCCAAGTCTTTGTGTGATCTGCAGAGTCACCAGAAGTCAGTGTGAAGACGGCAAATGGGTCTGTGCGCCGCCATCTAGGTGTCCCGCTATGGTAGGGGCAGGTTATGGCTCTGAAGTGACAATCACAGGAGATTCATAAAAAGAAAAAGTTATATTTGTTGAAATGCTGTAGCACTGGTGCTCAGAGTCCGGGGGGGGGATCAGTGCCCCATAGGGTCAGTCACCCTCTGCTCCCTCCGCAGCCACCGGTTCTCCTCTTTGAGCTTCTCCAGCTCCATCTCCAGTTCATGGAGCCTGGGGGGGGTCACCCCGCTGTGACCTCAGGTGGTTGTTCTCCTCCTCCATGTGGCTTATGCACTCCTCCAGCTCTATGTACTCACGGATCAGCTCCTGCTTGCTCATGTCCTGCAGGCTCTCCACGTGGTCCTTCATCATCAGGAACTGGGTGGTGGTGTAAGGGCCCACCGGTGGGCCCTTGGCGAACATCTCAGCCCGCATCTGGGACGCCCGCTGCGACTCCCTCTCCTCCAGTCGCTTCTTCTCCTCCCAGGTCAGCTTGTTATACGGCTTCCAGGACCTCTTCTTCTTGGAGGGTGGCCGGCGGTGCCTCTTTCTGCCCAGCTCCCTCCAGGGCCCCTCCGGCTCATGGCTGTCGCCCATGACCAGCTGACAATGGTGTTCCCTGTTGTCCGTAATAACAGATTGTACCGTGAGGACTTCTTAAAGGGTGTCCAATGGTTCTTCCGGACCCAGCTCCTGGGGATCCCAAGCCGAGTCTACACAATGGGCTGCTGCTGGTGGGCGGTACCCAGGTTGAGACCAATTTGACCTGGTGTTGTCATTCATGGGGCAATTCTGCTTGAAGTGACCCAGCTGTTTGCACCGGAAGCAGCGTTGTTCGTTGTCCTCCTGGCGTGGATAGCGAGGGCTAGGTGTCACCGGTCTGTTAGGAGGTTGGTATCTAGCGGCTGGTGGGTGTGAGGGCGCCGTCGGTCGTGGATGTTGTACCCGCGGTGTGACCTGGTTTGTCTTGCGAGTATCCGCATATTCATCCGCCAACTTCGCGGCCTCTGGTAGAGTCATGGGCCTGCGATCTCTCACCAATCTTTGACATCCGTCTGGATGTGATTGTAAAATTGCTCCAGGAGCATTAGTTGCAAAATGTCCTCTGCGGTGGTGGCCTGGCTGCTGTTAACCCAGTTAGAGGCCGACAGGGATAACTGGCATGCCCATTCCGCGTAAGAGTCTTTCGTGGTTTTGCGTGAGTCCCTGAACTTCTGTTGGTGGGACTCTGGGGTTACTGCATAACGAGCCAGGAGCACTTCTTTAACCCGGGCGTAGCTATGGATATCTTGATCTGGCACGGTCCGGAAAGCATCAGAAGCTTTGCCTGACAGTTTTCCTGACAATATTGCAACCCACTCTCTTCTAGCTATTCGGTGCAGGTTACATTGTCTCTCAAAATCTGCCAGGTAGTTATCAATTTCACAGTCCTTTTCATCAAAAGCTTTAAAAGCGCTAAACGGAATCTTCCTTGTGTCTGCTGTGCTGTACTCACTGTTTGGAGAATGTGCGGCTGCTTGTCGGACTGATGCCAGTTGTAACTGTAGTTCTGCGTCTCTTATTTGTTTAGCCTCCTCCGCTAACAGGTCCATCACTTTCAGCACCACATCCGCCGTTGGGTTCGGACCGAACCATGCTAGCTTCTCTCTCATTAGCTTGTTGGCTGGCGATTCCTCCTCCTGAATCACTGGTGTCCCCATCTCTTGTACTGCTGGCGTTGCTACAATCCCGTCCTCCTGGTCTAGCTCCATTGATTCTGCTATGATGACCCGCTTGGTTTTGTTGCTAGCAATCCTTCCACGAACTTCCAGTAGTTCTTCCAGTGTCTGCTTGGAATCCGGGTGTAAAAGAGAGTAGAAGGGAAAATCCCGCTGCTGCCAACCAGTTGTGACGGTATTACAATGATATCAACGTTCCCTTCTTCCCATAACGAAAATCACCCCAATATTCCACAAGGAGGAATATTCCTGGAGTCGCCCAGAAAGCCACACATGCCAAGCTTACTGCTGGAACAACACACACTTTAATGGTTTTCTTCTCAGCTTTTTATACAGTCCAAGACATTGAAGCAACAATGAAATCTCCACCCCCCCTAATCACACACTAAGGCTAATTACTAAAACATTCTAGACAGGTCGGCACCGACCGACAATTATCATGTCCAATCACTGCACATTCCTTAAACAGCATAACAACAAACCACTTTCACACCCTTGAGTTTCTTAGGCAGACGTTTCGTCTGCATCCAGTTTGACACCTAGTAACACCTCTGAGCATCACTAGGTTGTAGACAGCGTTGTCACACAATTAAAGGCCTTTCAAAAGCTAGCCTTATTTAACATATGAACAGTCTTTACAGAGAGAGATGAATCACACATGAAACACCTGTTACCTGTAACCCACAGCATTAAATTAGCAGGGAGAATTAAACTGGAGCATATATAGGCAATTGCATCACACTGCATACTTACATAAGGATTTTTTTTTATGGATTCGGAGTGGGGAACCTTACGCCTTTTTTGTTTTTTTTGTTTTATTAGGGTTCCCCCACAAAAACCACACCAGACCCCTATTTAGAATAAGATGTTTTGGGTGAATGTTTTTTTTTTTTGGGGGACGCATCATTGGTTTTTGAGTGCACCATAATAACCAATGTGTGTTAAATGGTGTCCCAGCAACTGATGACCTCATTGGTTGTTATGATTGGTTAAGTGGCCAACCCACACAGCATCTTTGGTTGGTAGACCGCAGGCTTCTGACAGCTGGCTAGCAACTAACAATGTTGTCATTTACTGACGTTAGTAACACCACCATAAAACGAATGGCGGTTTGCGTGGCCAAATCTGCCTATTTAGTTCATCTGTTTAGGAAACTGTGAACAGGTTAAGTTTTCTGTGGACCTTGCATTACAGGGAACTCTAATCTTATCCCTAACTACCACCTAAAGAATAAATTGCTCTAAACTAAAATGCAGGTATCACTTGCAGAGCACACTTCACTATTATGCTAATATAATAAAATAATGTCTGTAATGAAAATATTTCGAAATGCAGTGTCATGCTCTGCAGGAGAGAACATAACATTTAAACCTAACCTCAGTATTCATGTTCCGCAGAAGAAAACATGCAGTATATAATCTAAAGCCCTGTACACACGATCAGTTCGGCTGATGAAAATGGACTGATAGACCGTTTTCATCGGACGAACCGATCGTGTGTGGGCCCCATCGGTTTTTTATCCATTGGTGAAAAAAATAGAACCTGTTTTAAATTTTTCTTATGGTTAAAAAAACGATAGAAAAAAACGATCGTCTGTGTGGAAATCCATCGGTCAAAATCCATGCATGCTCAGAATCAAGTCGACGCATGCTCGGAAGCATTGAACTTAATTTTTCTCAGCACGTCATAGTGTTTTACGTCACCGCGTTGGACACGATCAGATTTTTAACCAATGGTGTCTAGGCAAGACTGATGAAAGTCAGCTTCATCGGATAGCCGATGAAAAAATCCATTGGATTAGATTCCATCAGACGAACCGATCGTGTGTACAGGGCATAAGAGTAACCAGCTGCAAACACTGCAAATGCTGGTAATTCAGCACATAAAAGAAATGTGTTCACCACCCAAAGTGTTGGTGGTAGAGGGTTAGTTAGCCTACAACCCACAGCTACCAGAAGCTTGCATGAGAGAGTAAAGAAGCATACTGCATATATGATATGCGTATGAACCATTTTATTTGCAGTTTAAGTCACCGTCGAAGGTGGGGACTAAATAAAAAAACAGCCCTGGCCTTTAAATTAAAAGCAAAGTCTATTAAATAAACATAACCAAAAACATCCCCAATGGTTGTGTAAAACATGTTTATAAAATGATAAAGAATTGTACATGAATGGCTATTTTAACCATGGGACAAAACAACCTAAGAATGATCTCAGTCTGTTTATGTTGTGCATTGATTCATGCTACAAGAATTATTTATCTGACAGCTATCTCTTTATACATATTCCCATGTGAGCTAGGAGAAGGAAAGGTTAAATAGAGAAGTAAAGGTATGCAAGGCCAAAGGAAGAAGAAGAAGATATGGAAGGAAATCAATGACATAAAAAGAGATAAAATAAAAATAAAATAAATTTACCCTGACCACACTTAAACACTGGCAACACCATGTATTATGAGCACATTAAAGACATTTTGCAGTAAACATTATAATGTTAATTTCATTTCTGCTATCCAGTCCATTAAGTTGTTAGATATAGCACCTGTATGCATTTTCATTTTTCAGAAAGAACATTTTCACCAAGTAAAGGAAATACCTTTTGCCAAAAATGTATTGTTCTTATTTTTACTTTGAGCTAACAAGAAAGCACACACATTCCTATATTTTCTTGTATAAACTATTAGCCCAATCAATCCTTCATGTAACGGAGATAAATGAAACCCAGCCTGTGGCATAGCTATGATTTCTTAAAGTGATTGTAAAGTCTCGTTTTTTTTGTTATACTTACCTACCCTGTGTAATAATAATAGGAAGATACTGCGCAGGTCTAATAAATGGAATAGTGATGACACTATAGAAAATATGTGGAAAATAATAATAAATAAATAAAAGAAAATAAAAAAATGCTGCTGCAACTTATATGTAAGATACACACACAAATACAATATAAAAAGGAAAAGCTGCGCTGCAAATTAAATCAACATAAAACATCAATTATGTATCAAGTACACAAAAATCCCAGTGCAAAAACTGAAAAAAAGATTAGTGCAAAAAGTCCATATAAGATGTATCACAGAGGATTGCAAAAGGTGACAGGAAGTTCTCCGAATGGGTGAAGCAAAATATCCAGTTAAGTATCTTGTGAATCAGATGATAAATCCACCACCACTTATGTATCAGCTGCTTACCAGAGCAAGAATATAATCAAGCATGTAAGACATAGGTCTATAAGGGTCCTGGATAAGCTGCCACTCTCTCTCCTGTATCACCAATCCTCTATGTCAGACCAACTCTCTCCATAGATGCGACCCAGAGGAGAAAAACACTCACATGGTGTAATAACGTTTTTAAAATATTTAATGTATAAAAGGTATTGCACTCACATGTAAACAGTATAAAAAGTGCGATCGATAATAGTACAGCCGGCCGGCTCTGGTGTCTGCTCGTCCTTCCGGGTAGACAGCGTGGGGAAGAAGTCATTCTTGTGACGAAACGGCGTAGGGAGGAGCGACGTGCTGACGTCACCACGATCCACGCTGTCTACCCGGAAGGACGAGCAGACACCAGAGCCGGCCGGCTGTACTATTATCGATCGCACTTTTTATACTGTTTACATGTGAGTGCAATACCTTTTATACATTAAATATTTTAAAAACGTTATTACACCATGTGAGTGTTTTTCTCCTCTGGGTCGCATCTATGGAGAGAGTTGGTCTGACATAGAGGATTGGTGATACAGGAGAGAGAGTGGCAGCTTATCCAGGACCCTTATAGACCTATGTCTTACATGCTTGATTATATTCTTGCTCTGGTAAGCAGCTGATACATAAGTGGTGGTGGATTTATCATCTGATTCACAAGATACTTAACTGGATATTTTGCTTCACCCATTCGGAGAACTTCCTGTCACCTTTTGCAATCCTCTGTGATACATCTTATATGGACTTTTTGCACTAATCTTTTTTTCAGTTTTTGCACTGGGATTTTTGTGTACTTGATACATAATTGATGTTTTATGTTGATTTAATTTGCAGCGCAGCTTTTCCTTTTTATACCCTGTGTAATAGTTTTGCACAGGGCAGCCTGGATCCTCCTCTTCTCGGGTCCCTCTTTGGCAGCTCCCTCCTGTTGAGTGCCCCCACAGGAAGTTTGCTATGGGAGCATCCAAGCCGAGCTGCAACTCCATGTATCCATTCAGACACGGAGCTGCCCCGCCCCCTTTCTCTCTTCATTGGCTGACTGATTTTGATTGACAGCAACAGGAGACAATGGTGCTGCGCTGCTGTCTCAGCCAATGAGGAGGGGAGTCCCGGGCAGCCAAGTCTCTTCTGCAACATCACTGCATAGAAATGGGGACCAGGTAAGTATTAGGGGGGCTGCTGCACACAGAAGGCTTTTTATCTTAATGCATGGAATGCCTTTACAACCACTTTAAATAGATACAGTGCAGAGATTAGTGTAACCGTAAAGGTACAGGAGGTGTGATATTCACAGGATTGCCAGGTGAAAATAAAGGGGGAAAAAAGAAAACAAATGCAGCCACCTCCTCCTAGGACTTGTGCGCTGCATTTTTGTTTTTGCATTTTGATACACTCTAAAAGAAACTATCCCATTTTACAGCAATTAGAGTAATTTTCAGTTTCTTTGCATTTACCCTCATATAAAGAAGCCTTTTCCAGTGACATTCGTTTTCTTGGAAAAACTGCTTTCCCAGTACAGAGTCAATTCAACAATAATGCATAGATGTTGTTATACAACGCTGAGAAATGGAGCTGTAATCCTCTGGGCATGCATTTTTTTCCTTTATTCAGCTAAAAATCAATTTTATGTTTGGAAAAAAAACACCAAACATTATACCCAATGGATTAGCGATCTAAACACATCCAATAAAAGGTTTCACAGCTCAGAAAAAATCCAATCATCCACTTTATAATTCATTTAATTTTATCTTGCTTTATCTGCTGTTTCTCTCCTCTGTCTTTTAAATGCATTGCTCTTTTGTCATTTTTAATAGAAGATTGATGTCTTACCTGTACAATGAAATAACCGTTAGGGTTTTGATGTCAACAGCCCGCTGAAATCTAATCAGGATATTTTTACACACTAAAGCACAAACACGTCCATCAGGTGACCATACAAGTGACTGCTATTTCAGAAAAGAAACATGAATTACATAACTAATAAAACCAAATGGAACAAAGATGGGTCCTTCGTATTTCAGGCTACCCAATATCTTTAATGCCAGCATCAAAGCAAGGTGCCAAGCATTTGTTCCTAACATGGTCCCTACATTTTCTGATGCTCAGGCTGAAATAAATGTGAAGCACAGCACATAAAATGAATAGGCTTTTACATTCAGCACCTATTTTAACAAGCTCTAAGATGTATTTCTTTTTTTAAAAGAAGAGTTCCACTATATAAACCCAATTACTAAAGTTATGTCAATAGCTCCCTTTTGCCTTGTTATGTAGTTGTAAAAGCTTGGTTATACAGTATTAGTGTGAGTAAATGTTTAATAAATACCCATTGATCCTGATAGTATCTACTCTTTTAGAGGCCATTAGGTGGATTCAGATAGCTTTACGCCGGTGTATCAGTAGATACGCCGTTGTAACTCTGAATCTACACCGTCGCAAATTTAAGCGTATTCTGAAAACCAGATACGCTTAAATTAGGCTAAGATACGAGCGGCGTAAGTCTCCTACGCCGTCGTATGTTAGGGTGCATATTTACTCTGGCCGCTAGGTGGTGCTTCCGTTGAGTTTGGCGTAGAATATGCAAATCACTGGATACGCCGATTCACGAATGTACGTGCGCCCGTCGCAATTAGTTACGCTGTTTACGTTAGAGATACACTGGCGTAAAGATAAAGCTGCTCCCTAGGTGGCGCATCCCATGCAAGGTATGGACGTCGGAACAGGCCTCTCTTTTTACGTCATTTGCGTAAGTCGATTGCGAATCGGGCTTGACGTAATTTACGTTCACGTTGAAAAGGCGTACTTTGGAGCAATGCACACTGGGATATGTCCACGGACGGCGCATGCACCGTTCATTAAAAACGTCAATCACGTCGGGTCACCAGTCATTTACATAAAACACACCCCCTTTGCTACATTTGAATTAGGCTTACGCCGCCATTTGTGAATACAGCACTTGCACTTGCACTTACAGCGGCGTAGCGTATATGCCATATGCTACGCCTGCCTAACGTTGCACCCGCCTACGTGAATCTAGGCCCTTATTTATTTGGGTGACCACCAGCACCCAAGATTGCAAGAGATGGCCACCCTCCTGCGTGAACTATAGGCATCATAGGCACTATGATTTCTTGTTCAAGTATTTTATTGGTACAGAAAACAAGATAACGTATGGAACATGACAATCCTTTTCAACCTTTTTTTTAATGAGATTTTTTTTTATATATACATAAAACTACAATACAAAAATGATATATATATATATATATATATATATATATATATATATATATATATATATGCTCGGAATCAATTTGACGCATACTTGGAATCATTGAACTTCATTTTTCAGCTCGCTCGACTCCCAAACTGAGTGCCCAGCTCCGTTCCCAAGTGGCGCGACTCACGGGGGCGGAGTTCGGCGGCAAATTCAAAAAATGAAAAACACAGTCCAGATACAGTATACTGAAATCTTACAGATTACAGTACTGTATCAAATAATTACACATCCCCCTTGTTCCTAGTGGTCTGTCCAGTGACCTGCATGCAGTTTTATATTATAAAAACTGTTCTTTCTGCCTGGAAACTGGAGATTGTCCATAGCAACCAAGAAGTGTCCCTTTATGTCAAAAGTGGTTTTAGACCAGCTTGCAGAATTGAGTGATAGCGATTTGTGGGGAAATTCCTCATCAAACACTAAAAGTAATGACAGCGACAATTCTGCAACTGAACAAATTTCAGTGTTTTTGATTTGATTACATTATTGAATCATTTTTATTATAATTACATTACTATTTGTTATAATTATTTGTAGTTATTTATTATATTGTAATTTATGATTGTGTGTTTCAAACTTTATCATACCTAAGTTATTCCTAAGTATTCCATACTTTAGTTATTCCTAAGAATTACAGGCCTACAATATAAAACGCCAAATTTCCATGCAAAGCAATTGTACTGCTTTCAGCACCAAAAATCTGAAAGAATCATACCGCCAGGGAGGTTAATGCATTTAATGGAGCCGGGTAGGCTAGATAACAAAGTAATTAGTGGAGTGTTAACTGCAGTCAACCCGGTAATGATATTATAGAGCCGCAGTATCAGATCCCAAAACTCATGAACATTTGAGCATTCCCACCAAATATGCAAAAGAGATCCCCTGGTAGAATGATGGTACCAACATGTATTTGTAATCTCTGGGTCTATTTGGTGAAGTAACATTGGACACCCGTACTATAGGGAGAGAAGTTTAAAATTTGTCTCCTGTGCCTTCGTTGCCAGCGACAAACAATGGGTAAAGGTAAATCATTTAGCCCACTCCTCTGTTGTATTTTGTATCTTCAAATCTACTTCCCATTTAACTGTATATTTCAGCAATCCCAGATGATGTTTCATAATAAGTATCCTATATAACTCTGAAAGAACATGATTAGGCACAGTCTTGCAAAGGCAAAGACTCAAACTTATCTGGTTCCTAGTAGGTCTGTTGATGAAAAAGAAGAACGGAATGGCCGAAATTGATAATATTTTAATCAATGCTTAATTGGGTACTATTGTATAGTGATCAGGTCTGACAAAGGCAGAGGAGTTCCATGACAGAGAATTTAAGATAGTGAACCGTGTGACTCCTTGTTCCATGTCAACAAACGTGTCTGGGCCATCGCGGGAGGGAACTGTGGATTGCCAAACAAAGGGGTCATCAGACCCACTTTGGAAAAAGGTCCCAGTCGTGATTGCATTTTATCCCAAACATACAATAATTGGGATGTAAGCATAAGTAGTGACGAAGGAGGGCCACGGATAGATGAATCTATCCAAGAAAGTGCCTGAAGATCATAACGCACAATTGCCTGTTCTATAAAAACCCATTGTTTAGTATGCTTAAAACTTCTGCAGCATGGTAATAACAAAGATCTGGTGCACCTACTCCTCCTTTTTTCATGAGCCTTCTGTATATTATTCTTGATAGTCTGTATATGGTGTGGTGAAAGAGATACATTGAGGATTTCTGATTTAGATAGATTTACCATAAAATTGCTGAAAGATCCAAAACACTGGAACTCAAGTAAAATAGAGGGCATAGACACATGAGCATTGGTAGTATCTACGCTTTAAGAGGCCTTATTTATTTCAGGGACCACCAACACCAAAAGTTGCAATAGATGATCACCCTCCTGTGTGAACTATAGGCATCCTAGGCACGATTTATTGTTTAAGTATTTTATTGGTACAGGAAACAAGGTAATGTATGGAACATGACAATCCTTGAGGGCTAACCCCATGGGGGAAAAAGATAAAACAGGGTACATTAGAAGGCACTGGTTAAGTTGGGACGCATCCCGTAATGTTACAATAAGTAGGAAAACAATGACTAAACCATTGAGTATGAATGCGTATTATACAATATTATATGAGAGAATGTATTAAATCGCACAAGTTTTGCTAGGTTGCTCTAAACCGAATATCATCTGGTCAGACCCCCATGTACCAGAAGGCTCATAAATATAAGGAGTTAAATGCTCAAGGAAATTAGGACGAAGAGGGGAAGAAAAGAATGAGGGGGATAAAGAAAAGGGGAAAAGACAAGCGGCATGAAGGAGAGGCAGGTTCCGTGGGGGGGAGGAGGGGTTATAGGTGGAACTGGAAGATCCACAATAGGGTGGCTTAAGTATGCATATGCAGGGGGTTCAAGGAGACAATAACTTCTTATCAAAATCAGGGGGAAGGTAGCGATCTACCCATGGCTTCCACACATGGTCATACTTTTTGGTTCTGTCTAGGAAGACTGCTTCTATCTTGGCATGAATCATGGCTCTGGTGATTGTATTCTTGGTCTCAACAATACTGAGAAGAGGAGTTTTCCAGGCCTTAGTGACAGTTTGCTTTGCTGTGGCTGTGACCTGTAAAAGAGGTTTAAATTGTGGGTGTGTCACTACAAGAGGTTTTCTATTGATTAGGGCAGTGGCTGGATTCGGGTCCAAAGGACAATTAAACAGAGTTCAAAGGATATCGAAAATTGTGGTCCAGAATGTTTGGACCAGTGGGTAAGTCCACCAGATGTGGGGGTGAGTGCCAGCATCCGTACAGACATGAAAGGTGAATATGTGGACATGTATTTGGCAATCCAGGCAGGAACAAGGTACCAGCTCATGAGAACTTTGTAATTCGTCTCCAACGCCACTATATTCTGCAAGGCCGATTTGGTAGCATCCCAGATTTCAGACCAGTCTTTGGCCTCTTTTTTCATCAGTAGTGATTCTAATAATGCTTAAAGTGAAACAATAAAAACAAAATATTCCTTTAAATATTGTGCCTGGGGGTCCCCTTAGTCTGCCTGTAAAGTGGCGCATCTGTCTGACGTGTTTTACAGTGCCGCAGCAAAATGGGATTTCTAAAGAAAAAAATGTAATTTTAAATTGCTCACGGCTGTAATGGCAATGTAGATAAAAATCAAGAAAATATCGGCGTAGGTCCCCCCCCCCCTCCAGTCCATACCAGGCCCTTTGGGTATGGTATGGATATTAAGAGGAGCTCCATGCCAAACTTTTTTTTAAAACAGCGTCGGGTCCTCCCCCCCGTAAAATCTATACCAGGTCTTGCATAGATTTTAAGGGGAACTCGATGCCGAAATAAACAAAAAAAATTGACAGAAGGGGCGGTGTCACTTGGTTACATCACCAGGAGGCCCGGCCCTTGCGTATATAACAACTGTCACAGCGAAAAGACATCAGTCAGCGAGAGTATTGTCTTTTTTTTACTTTTTCGGGTCTATCGGGCTGTGCGATTGAAGACGGATGGAAAAAACATATTTTTTGTGTTTTTTACCTTTTAACACTTTTTTGGTGAATGGGTAGGGGTAAAATGTACCCAATACCCATTCACATGGGGGGGGGGAAATCTGGGGCCCCCTTGTTAAAGAGGGATTCCAGATTTTGATAAGCCCCCTCCCTGCAGAGTTCAGGAGGGGTGGCGCTCGCTCATCCCCCTTCCTGTCGTCCGGGCTGCATTATCGAATAAGGGTCAGGAATGGATTTTGGGGGGCCCCACACCAATTTTCTTTTATTTTGGTGTGTTTTACTTAAAATCCATACCAGACTCGAAGGCCCTGGAATGGATTTTTGGGGGGGACCCCATGCTGTTTTTTGTAAAAATGTGGGTGTGGGGTTCCCCTTAATATCCATACCAGACCTGAAGGGCCTGGTATGGATTTTGAAGAGGGACCCCACATTGTATTTTTTTAAATCTTGGTGTGGAGTTCCCATGAATGTCCATACCAGACCCGGAGGGTCCATCTTTTGAACTAGGTTAGAGTCTCCACACAGCAGTAGGTGGCCTTGTATAGCTTTTTGATAGCTGATAGAAAGTGCCATCCACCAGTGTCGCTCATCATTGCTGACTATCAGAGCTTTCAATTAGTGCCAATCAGTGCCACCTATCAGTTCCACCAAGCAGTGTCTATCAATGCCCATCAGTGCTGCCAACCAGTACCAATCAGTGCTGTCAACCAGTGCAGCCTATCAGTGCCCATCAGTGCTGCCAATCAGTTCCCATCAGTGCTACCAATCAGCAAACAGGCACATTGTCCATGGGAGACCAGCCTGGGGGGGGGCATAACTGAAATCTGTTGATGTTTATTAATGCCACATGCCAATCTTAAGCTGCCCTGATGTGGAAAATGCAGCTATTGCATGTTCATTGCGCAGGTTTGTATTCACTGTGGACTCGGCCTGGTGTGACGGATCCATCCTCATGCTTGCTTTTGCTGGGCTCTGTGAGACTGGGGGTAGGGGCGGAGAGTTGCGAGGGAAAGAGGCTGTGTCAGGAACCATGAATCAGACCGAGACAGAAGTACAGTTAAATCACACTAGTTTAATAATAAAAGTAAATAGATCAAATGTAGTCAAAACATAGCCAAGGTTCAGTAACTGGAATAGATAGTCAGACAAGCCAGAAAGTCAGGAAGCCAGGAATCAGCATAGTAGAACAGCAAACAGGATCCGGAGCCAGAAGGAATGTCAGCCAAAGCAAAGTCTATAACAGGAACACAGGAGAGGTGAAGGCAGAGATCATCTGGGCTGGACGGCTTAAAGCGGGGGTTCACCCTATAAAAAAAATTTTTTTTTCTTCTAGCATAAAATTAGGCATAGTAGCGCGAGCTACAGTATGCCTGTCTTAATTTTTTTATCCCCGTACTCACTGTGTAATCGTACATAGAAGATTCCGACTGCCCACGGGGAATGGGCGTTCCAATCCAGACGAAAGGTGATTGACGGCCGGCTCTGGCGTGTCACGCTTCTCTGGAAATAGCCAAAATAGGCTTGGCTCTTCACGGCGCCTGCGCATAGTCTGTGTGCAGGCGCCGTGAAGAGCCAAGACCTACTCCGGCTGTCTTCGGGGATCGTGACGTGCCAGAGCCGGCCGTCAATCACCCTCCCTCTTGAAAGGAACGCCCATTCCCCGCGGGCAGTCGGAATCTTCTATGTACGATTACACAGTGAGTACAGGGATAAAAAAATTAAGACAGGCATACTGTAGCTCGCGCTACTATGCCTAATTTTATGCTAAAAAGTTGTTCTGCAGGGTGAACCACCGCTTTAAGTAGGCAGGACTGACCAGCAGGAAATTCTCAACAGGTGATTTTACTGTGGAGAGATAGGAGCTGGAAATTAGCTGACAGCTGAGTGGCCAGGCTGTTAATCCACTCTCTATTTTGCTTGGACTGGCGTCTGGGAAGTCAGTGTAAGCTGATGGTGGCCGTGCTGCGGCTCTGGCAGTGCTACCTTGTATTCATCCTTGCTGATGAGCGGGCCAGAGGAAGAACAAAAAAGAGAATTTCCCCTTGGTGGACTTTAAGAGCATGGATCTGGAAAAATAGTTTGACACACTGAAATGTAAGTATAACAAGGTTTATTTGACAGAAATTTTAAAACAGAAGTTGGAATTGATACAAATAAGAAAAACAGCTTCAATGTTTCAAGCATATGAGTGAATGTCTTCTGTCACTGACGCGTTTCAAAATAAGATTTTTTTTCACCAGGGGTGTGTGGGAAGACAAGAACATATATATGCTTCATTGGTGTTTAACAGAAAATTCCAACTATCATCTTTATAATTAAAACCAAGGTAAGAGGAAGTAGGAGTGTGCCCAAATATGGATGGCGAGAGCGGTTCAGCCAAACTTGGAATTCAATCAAGAGACCTGAAAGAGCACAGTGGCCCAACGTGCCAAGGAGGTGTGTGCATAGGCACTGAGGTTCATAAGAGGGCAATGTAGGTCTTTAGTGTTTAAACATGAAGAGCACACAGTCCTGACATCCAGCCCGGTTGAGATGAATGAGGCCAGAGGAAGAAGGCCTTGAGCTATTGTGAGCAACTCTCCTCATTCCTCTTTAAGGACATCTGGACGGTGGGGTCCACGGGAGTGTGTGAGCTGCCTGGGGGTCTTGATGGGGCCAAAATCTTGCCCTTGTATGGTAGTTGTTTGGTCGGCTGCAGAGAGCTCCAGACTTAAGTTGCCATCCTGTGCACACACAAGCCACGCCCCTCAAGTGTTCTTTTTTTCACTTCATGCTTGCAGCTTTAAATATTCACACACCTATAAAGCAGATAATCACAAATACAACTGTGATACAACTTTAATTAACCCTCTAGACTTGGTTTGTCTGTGCTTTTGGAACTGGAAACATGGTAGATAGCCTCTGAACAGGTAAGGGAGACTCATTTTATTTTCAGTACCTCCTCATCACTACAATTATATAATTGAGGTTGCTATCAAAATGTCTCACTACATATCTATTTCTGTGACTACAGCTATATTTTAGACAAGAATTTTACTCCATGGTTTCTATAGATGATGTGATTTTCTTTCCTGCAACCACGGTTTGCAGGAAAGAAATGCACATGATTCCCCCATCAACACAGCCAGTGTTCTCTCGGTAGGAAAGTTGGATGTGGGGTGCCGTCCAGTGGCGGCTGGTGCTCAAAATTTTTGGGGGTGCTTAAACAAACTGAAACCCTCGTACACACGGCGGTTTTCCCGACGGGAAAACTGCGAGGGGAGCTTTTGCCCGGGAATCCCGGCCGTTTGTATGCTCCTCACAGTTTTTCTGATGGGAAAACTGCCCAAAAACTGCCGGACAAAAAAGAGAACCAGCTCTCTTTTTTCCCGCCGGGATAACCATCAAACTTTTGCCCGATTGTTTTTGACAGTTTTCCTATGGGAAAAACTGCGATGGAGCATAAACACGGCCGGGATTCCCGACCAAAGCTCCATTGCAGTTTTCCTGATGGGAAAACCGGCCGTGTGTAGGGGGAAAGACTGACCAAGCAGGTTCTTGGCTTTCCCCTCGGGATTTCCAGCTGTACGGGGCATTTCTCTGCCATCATTTGCAGCCACTGTGCCCATCAACTGCAGCCACTGTGCCCATCAATTGCAACCACTGTGCCCGTCAATTGCAGCCACTGTGCCCATCAATTGCAGCCACTGTGCCCCTCAATTGCAACCACCGTGCCCATCAACTGCAACCTCACAGTGTCCATCAACTGCAACCACTGTGCCCATCCACTTCAGCCACTGTGCCCATCAATAGAAGGCACTGTGCCCATCTTTAGCAGTCATTGCGCCCATCAATTTCAACCTCAATGCATCCATCAATTGCAACCACTGTGCTCATCAATTGCAACCAGTGTGCCCATCAATTGCCACCTCACTGTGTCCATCAATTGCAACCACTTTGCCCATCTTTTCCCATCAACTGCAACCTCACCATGTCCATAAATTGCAACCACTGTGCCCATCAATTGCAGCCACTGTGCCCATCCATTGCAGCCATTGTGCCTATCAATAGCAGGCACTATGCCCATCAATAGCAGCCACTGCGCCCATCTTCTTTCTTCTTGCTAGGCATTCAATGGGATCGCCTGTCCATTTTGGTGATTGGTAACAGACCTGCGCTTCCTGATTGGCGGAGAGGTGGTTCAGTGTTAGAAAAGCAAATATTAATTTGCTTTTCGAACACACCTGGGTGGGCTCTGAGTGCAATGCTTTGCGCTCCGGGTCCACCCTATTTTGAAGCCTATGGCTCTAATTTAATCTATTCAGGTGCTTAAAAAAAACACCCCTGCTGCTGTAATTCAGGCGCCCAGCGTCCTAAAAGGGGCCAGATGGCAGAATAGGGTGTGGTCATAGCATGAATCTATCAATGATACATATAGGGGGGTGGCGTGATAGAGGGGGCCCTGCCAGGAGAACACAGTGATTATTGGTAGTGACTATAGCCACTTACAATAATAATACTGACAAGCTGGTTGTACCCAAGTCCATCAATGGATCAACATGGGTACAATCAGCCTGCCCATAGATGGACGGCTAAAGGGTTTATGTTGATTGACCTACTTTGCCTGCAGTTAAAAAAAAAACTCAGTAGGACAGGCTGTTTCCAAAGAAACTTAGTACAATGCAAATAGGTCAGGCTCTGATTTACTATGTATACCATATGTTAAGAGCAATAGATTTTTGACTTACGTTTGATGTGTGTTCCACTTGTACAACAACAAATGCAGGAAAACAATGCCCGTTGATAAGAGACCTTGGTTTGATAATGTTGTTCACATCACTATCCTCATTGCCCTAATTGGCCACCATGTAATGCCATACAGTGTCATTTTTAGTGCAGTTCTCTTTAATCCCCCTACTTCTTTCTTAAACCTAATATACATAAATCTAACATGGCTTCTGTTGAAATTCAGGTGAATGTATTCAAATGATATATTTAGACTAATAAAGCTGCTGCTAGGTGATCATTAAAGATGTCTGCCATTAGTTGGATATTGTACACAGTTCACTGCCTTATTTCTTTGAATGCACCATTAAGGAAATTAAAGCAATATTAATTCAACTTGTACAGTGTTTATGAACAGCTGGAGAAAACATTATACAAATCAGCTTTATTTTCTTATTCTTTTTGAGTCTGTGGCACCCTGTTGTTTACGCCTACATATAAAAAATAATTAACTTCTCTTAGATTAAGAAAAATTATTGAAAAGAAAGCAAGTTATGGCAAAAAAATAAAATAATAAAAAAGCTGCACCGTTTCTTAGCTCATTTAATTTCACACTTGGATATGTGACTGATTTAATAAAAAAACTGTATTATCTTCTCTGAAACTTGCAAAAATGAATCTATTGCACAGTACAGTAATACCACTTATTGCATTTATTTACAAGACACTTGCCAAGAACAGCCAAGTCAACTCCTAAAGGTAACTATATATAGATTGATCATGGGGCAGTTTTGGTATACACAGAGGTTGATTTACTAAAGGCAAATAGGCTGTTCACTTAGCAAAGTGAACTTTCGGTCTGCAGGGGAATTATCCCTTAGCTTAGCGAATGAGGTGAAACTCTACTGACTTCCATCATCACAAACAAGTGCAAGCAAAAATTGTTTTTAATTTTCAGGGTTGGGTATCCTTTGCAAAGGTAAGGTTCTAAGTGAAAATCCCCTTTGCAAAGTTAGTTATTTACCTAATAAACCATTGCCCGCTGACTCTGGTCACACATGGCTATATTTGTCAAGGTAGAGTATCTCACAAAAGTGAGTACACCCCTCACATTTTTGTAAATATTTTATTATATCTTTTGATGTGACAACACTGAAGAAATGACACTTTACTACAATGTAAAGTAGTAAGTGTACAGCTTGTATAACAGTGTAAATTTGCTGTCCCCTCAAAATAACTCAACACACATCCATTAATGTCTAAATCGAATTGGGCCCAATTAGGCATTTCCCCTCCCCGTTGTCATGTGACTCATTAGTGTTACAAGGTCTCAGGTGTGAATGGGGAGCAGGTGTGTTAAATTTGGTGTTATCGTTCTCATTCGCTCATACTGATCACTGGAAGTTCAACATGGCACCTCATGGCAAAGAACTCTCTGAGTATCTGAAAAAAAGAATTGTTGTTCTACATAAAGATGGCCTAGGCTATAAGAATATTGCAAAGACCCTGAAACTGAGCTGCAGCATGGTGGCCAAGACCATACAGCGGTTTAACAGGAGAGGTTCTTCTCAGAACAGGCATCACCATAGTAGACCAAAAAAAGTTGAGTGCACATGCTCAGCTTCATATCCAGAGGTTGTCTTTGGGAAATAGACGTATGAGTGCTGCCAGCATTGCTGCAGAGGTTGAAGAAATTGGGGGGGGGGGGGGGTCAGCCTGTCAGTGCTCATACTATACACTGCATCAAAATTGGTTGTCCCAGAAGGAAGCATCTTCTAAAGATGATGCACAAGAAAGCCTGCAAACAGTTTGCGGAAGACAAGCAGACTAAGGACAAGGATTACTGAACCATGTCCTGTGGTCTGATGAGACCAAGATAAACTTATTTGGTTCAGATGGTGTCAAGGGTGTGGTGGCTGCCACCAGGTGAGGAGTACAAGACAAGTGTGTCTTGTCTAAAGTCAAGTATGGTGGTGGGAGTGTCATGGTCCTGGGCTGCATGAGTGCTGCCAACACTGGGGAGCTACAGTTCATTGAGGGAACCATGAATGCCAACATGTACTGAGCACGATCCCCCTCCCTTCGGAGACTAGGGCCACAGTGCAATATTCCAACATGATAACCATAATAAACACACCTCCAAGATGACCACTGCCTTGCTCAAGAAGCTGAGGGTAAAGGTGATGGACTGCCCACTCATGTCTCCAGACCTAAACCCTATTGAGGATCTGTGATTTAGGGTAAGCTCACATGGACATCAAAAAGGGTACTTGGGACATGTTTTAAAACTCTATTCTTATTATCCCCCACCACTGGGTCCAAAATGTGAGTCAGTTATACTTCTGGATTGGCTTTTATGTTGGTTTGTATAGCACCATATTATTGAGTTACATTGCTTTCCCTATTGGATGAGTATTTACAGTGTACCCAGAAACAGAATCTCAACAACAGAAGCTTCAGATGCTTTTCTAAATCCAGTGTATGTGTAAACATAGCCTTAGAATATAAGAGGTTGTAAAGCTAGTGCATTGTGTCTTTTATTTTCTAAATTGGTTCCTTTAAGCTAGTGCATTGTTGGTTCACTTACCTTTTCCTTCCATTTCCCTTCTAAATGTTTTTTTTCTTTGTCTGATTTCTCACTTCCTGTTCCTCCTCAATAAGCTGTTCAGTAAGCTGTTCTAAATGACTTTCCACCGCTCGGAAGATGGTGGAAAGCTTACTGAGGAGGAACAGGAAGTGAGAAATTCAAACAAAGGAAAAAAAACAATTTAGAAGGGAATCGGAAGGAAAAGGTAAGTGAACCAACAATGCACTAGCTTAAGGAACCAATTTAGAAAATAAAAGACGAACCTTTACAATCCCTTTAAGCCATGTACACACAATTGGATTTTCCGACGGGAATTGTTGACAGACTGTTGTTCGAAAATCAGACTGTTTGTACACTTCCTCGGTCAATTGTTGTTGGATTTTCTGCGGACAAGTGTTGGATGGCAGGCATTAAAAATTTTCGTGGACAACCGTCTGTTGTCAGATTTTCCGATCATGTGTACACAAGTCCATCGGACAAAAGTCCAAAGTACAAAAGGTGGCACTAAAGAGCTGAAAACCACATAGTAACGTCACTACGTTCGTGTTTGTGTGCTGTTTGTATGTAGGACAAATTCTGTACTCTTAGTCTTTTTTTACCTGGCTGTTATAGATTATGTGAACTTGACTTTTAAGCTGGATATACGCCTTCAGTTGTTGATGCAGGGATTTTTCCTCTGTTCTATTGTATTCTGACAGGGGAAGATCCCCTTGTAAGAATACACTAGATCAGAGCTGCAGCTAATTGGCTGCAAACGCTGATCAAATTTTGGTTTTCGCACATGACTTTGACAGAAGCCACGTGTTAGATCGGCTTCTGTTGAGCAGACATCGGTACACACAGACCGAAATTCAGACAGTTGCCTGCTGAACCAACTGATTTTTACCCTGCTTACTTAACCCCATCAGCGATATTCCCAAGTCCTGGCTCGGGGTGGAATTTCAGCACCAAAAGCGGTTAATCCCGAGCCAGACTCGGATTGCCTCACATTGTCCACAGGCAAAGTTTTAACTTACCTTGTCCCTGGAACCTATGATGCCTCCCCGCTGTGTTATCGAGCTGTGTTCTCCTTGCTCGTTCACAGTGCCCGTGTGCCGCCAAGCTTCGTTTCCCTGCGACGTTACAACGCATGGGACGGAGATCGGCGCCAATTCAAAAAAGTCAATACACAATACATACAGTATACTGTAATCTTACAGATTTACAGTACTGTATGAAATAAATACACACCCCCTTTGTCCCTAGTGGTCTGTCCAGTGTCCTGCATGCAGTTTTTATATAATAAAAACTGTTCTTTCTGCCTGGAAACTGGAGATTTTTCATAGCAACCAAAAAGTGTCCTTTACATCAAAAGTGGTTTTAGAGCAGCTAGAAAACAGCGATCAATAAATTAGAATCACTTGCAGAATTGAGTGATAGCGATTTGTGGGGAAATTCGTCATCCAACAATAAAAGTAATGACAGCGACAATTCTGCAACTGAGCAAATTTCAGTGTTTTTGATTTGATTCTACATTATTGAATAATTTTTATTATAATTAAATTTTATTTATTTTAATTATTTATAGTTATTTATTATATTATAATTTATGATTTTGTTTTTCAAACTTTATCATACCCGGGATGTCTACTAGACTCTTGTTTGGACAGATTTAAGTGAGTTATGGCTCAGAAAGGCCTTTTTTGACTGACACTAAATGTTATATATATTATTATTTGCCCAGGGGGAAAGTCTGGGAGAAGAGGGCTGCATTGACTGTCCAGCTTGCAAAGATACGTTAACAGACATGTGGCATGGAAGTATGGTTGGGAGTTTCCCTTTGTGTGTGAGACAGTGGTTTGATCATCTGGAGAAGTGGAGATAAAAACTTAACAGGCAAGTGGCTTGGGAACACTGCTGTACGAGGACAACAACCCGCATTTGAAATGGTTAAATGATGTGTTCTAAGTCAAGCCTTGTTCCCAACGTGTGCTCAGGGGAACTACTACCATATCCAGGCATGAATGGGTAAATGTGCCAATCAAAATAGAAATGGGTTCACATCTGAGCATAGCGAGGAACTTGCATTCCTGCTCGAGCTTTTTGTGCATTTTGGAGCGTTTCACTTGAATGGGCTGCCCTACACATGAAAAACGCCACAAAGATGCTCCAAAACAACTATTTTGATGCACGATTGTGGTTGCGTTTTTTGCTGTGCATTTTGGCAGGTTTGTAGCATGTTTGATGCACGACAAAACATGCAGCAAATGCGCGCCTAGTACACATGCTTGAGATGCTATTAACAATAGCAGAATTTGCAGAATGTTTCCAAAAACATTGCTGGTAAAATGGGCATTTTCTGTGCACTTTGTTGCACGTTCTGGAAACGCTAGGTGTGAATGAAGTCTAAAGGAGAAGTTTGTTAATTGCTAATCCAAAACAAAAGTTAAAACTTATACAGTGTCGAAGTGTGCAAAATCGTATGGGTAATATGGCCACTATTTGTATGAGTGATGTTCTACCTGTTCCAATATATACGTTGTATACTTATTTAGCACTGTTAATTATTTAACTGTGCACCCTGCTACAGTAGGCGCTATTTGTAAATTTAGTTATCTGAGCTGTAGTTTGGGTCAGAATTTTATGCCAAATGATGGGTCTCTGTTCAGCTCGGCTGTGTTGCACTTCTTCCACCAGACTGTGGGGTGTCCGCTGTCACCAGGGGTCAAGGATGGAACTGCAATGGGCTGGGTGTATTGGGTTGCCTCTTTTCCAGAAGCAGCTCAGTGGCATGGTCTCCACGCTGTGCATTCTGGGGAGGGGGTACTTAAGGGACAGCCACCGTACTGGTCTGAGTCTTCCGATATGACCTGGGGGCCCTCCTGGCCTCAGGGATGTGCTAGTAACTTTTGGTCTCGGGGCCTGCTGGCCCCAAGGCTCTGTTACTGCGAGTAGGCCCAGGATTTTTTGGGAGCCTACTGGTCCAGGGGGATCTACAGCAACTGCATTTCCAAGTGCAATTTCAAGTGCACTTTGCACTTGTAATTTGCATTTGTAGTGCAAAGTGGATTTGCCCTTTCGTTAATAACCTCCAATGAATGCCTGTCCGAACCTGTCCATTTAAGTGAGGGCAGTCTCTGTGTATGTGCATGAGGGCAGTGCGAGCTGCATGCGAGATAAAAAAGGTAACACTTTTAAAAAGCTCAAGTAACTTTTGTTGAGATAAAAATTTCCCCTATAGGTCTATTACAAGGATTTTAATTTTGTTACAGATTTATACTTTTTGTTATTCTGAAAAAATAGCTGTCTTGTCTGTGTCCATGTGCGAAATTCATGGTAATGACAGTCAGTCAGCTGCTGTACTTGCAGGGTTCTATTGAGGAAAGTGTCAGGTTATTCATCTTTTTAAAGGGAGCATCTCACACAAAAATGAAATTTTTGTTGCAGAGGATGCCCAAAATCAGACTTCTGGGAAAAAACAGTAAGCCAATCACATAAGCAGGAAATTACATTTGTGGGGGGCATTCCCATACTCCTCCGTGTACAGATCACCTCAGGTTGCCATATTGCATGGCATTTTACAGGATATTACAAAAAGCTGTAGATTGAAAAAGGAAAGGTAATTTTTAACAGCATCCAATTGCATTATGACATGTTTAGCATTGTATATGCTATATTATTTTTTTGTTTATATTTCTTTCACCCAGAAGTGGATTTACCATAAAGCTGTTATTGGCAAAACGCATTGGGTCTATAGCCAAACTCTAGTGTATTCTTTCCACACTTTGGATTCCCTGGATAGATAATGTCACCCATAGGTGTGCACAGCCGAATGCATAGGGTGTGCACCCCAAACACACACTACCAACTCACTCACGCTGTTAATTCAGAACGGGAAGGGGCCAGTAAATTACATATTTATTGGCCCCTTCCCTTATTCACCCTGAAACATCCCCGCAGCAACAGCAGGCAAGAGAGGAGATTAGAGAAGTCCGAAGTGCTGTGGGGGGAAGGGCTAGGGCAGTAGGGGGAATCTGTGCTGCACAGGGTGATTAGGGTGTGCCTGGGCACACCTGGCACACCCTGTGCGCACGTCTATGATGTCACCCTGGTCGTGAGTGCAATCAAGTGCCATAGTTACTTACCTGCTTGCATTATTATTTATTCATCAGAATGTTTCCACATGCAATGAATGTCCCATTTAGACTTTACTAAAGACTGTATATGGTTTTGCAAAAGAATGAAGTAGCACTTTACAACAGTACACGTAGTAGCATGTTTGAGTGTTTGAGTGCATAGCTGTGGGTTGGGAGATAACATTTTGTCCTTTTTAGTATTCATATGTACTAAAACTAATGTATATAAGAGCATTTTTTGTCCATTATTTTATTTTTTTTGTGTGCAATGTACATTATGCTTTATTTTTACTGTTAACATAATTCTAAAACATCTTTTAGGACACAAGCAAACCAAATGCATTTTAATATGCTCCAAAGTGAACATTGTTTTTTTATCCTCCAAATCCATTTTTATAAATGTAATAGAGCATCCCAATGTCACATCAGAAGAGGACATGTATTTTACCTCTGTGTGGGTTTTCTACTCTCCTATCTTCAGACATAAAGAGGAATGCTGACCTGCGTCCTTGAAATTTGATGAGATACTTGCTGCAGGACTGATATAAAACACAATCACTCCAACACATTTCCATCTAATATCTTATCTCTTTCACTCAGCTGCCCCTGAGTTTGCATACACCCCACTATGATTGTTAGGAGATAAAAATCAACGCATATAATATATATATATATATATATATATATATATATATATGTGTGTGTATATATATATATATATATATATATATATATATATTAGCTATACAAAAAAAAAAGAATATATATGTATATGGTTTTATATATATATATATATATATATATATATATATATAGTATCTTATATATTATACCATATCATCGCTTGATCACCTCTTCATTTATATACATATTTTTTTTTATTTTTTTTATGGAGATGGATGTAACATTGGTAATGTCATTGCCTACTTATTAATAGATAAGAAGACTGAACTGTTGAAATGCTAACTTTCTGTATGGTTGCCAAAACTTGCTCTGATGTTTTAACTGTGAGCATCTGGCGTTGTTTAAAATCTTTGGTGCTCCAGCAGTGTTCGGATTATAGGTGGGCAAGGAACAAAGAAAAAAAAGAGATGAATAGAGAGGGCCAGCAAAATTTCTCCATCTTCCAAAAGTCATGTCTTGCTGTGCAGTGCTATCCTATGGGCTCAAATATATTCGTAGTAGCCAATATATACAGCTGTTGTGTGTGAATTAGAAATTTACAAAACTATAAAAAATATGCTTTATCAGTAGATTAAAGAAATATGAATGCGCAACCTTATTTGGCAGATTTGGATCTGCCTATCTGCCTTTGTTTTAGTCATTTTATAATAGCACTCTCCAGCACACTATACACATGCGTTTGTATTTTTGTATTCTATATGGCCTCGCACACACGACCAAGTTTCTCGTCAAAAAACAGCAAGAAACTTGCTGTTTTTTTTTTTTTGCAGAGGAAACCGGTCGTGTGATACACTTTTCAATGAGGAAACTGTCAAGGAACTCGACAAGCAAAACGATGTGTTTCTCGGTCGTGTGTACGAGGCCTAACAGTGGTGAGCATGCACTCCCATGCTATGCTGATGGCCTGCCACATGCTGTGTTTAAAATGGAAGGAACCAAAAAAATGCCCCCCTTGCTGTGATCACCACCCCAGCACAGGTGGGATCCAGGTACGCCTGCTTCTTTTGGATCTAACAATAAGCCCTGGTTCACACTGGTGCGATTTGACATATTAAATCGCAAGTCAAATTGGCAGCATTTGTCGGCAATTGCCGGCAATGGCACCGTTCTAATAGGTCCGACGCCGCTTTGGTGGCGCTGCACTGATTTCAAAAAGTAGTTTCTGTACTACTTTGTGCGATTTTGGCCTGCAATTTACATTGACATCTCTGCAGAAATGCACAGATGTCTCTGTAATCGCAGGCAGAAATTGGGACTGACAAGCGGCAGTAAAATCATGCGAGTTCAGCTGAACTGGCACGGCTTCACTCCCGGAGCCCAGTGTGAACCTGAGCTAAAATAGAAAAATTTGGGAATAAAAAAAACAAAATAGTTCACCAGTTTATGCACTGGTCAAGAAAGCTCCCAAGTCCAGCTGGTAATCCTGATCACAGAACACAATTCTTCTATCACTAAAGATGCTGCAGCTCTCTTTAAAATTCACTAGGTGGTGGACAAGGATCTATACAAACAGAGAAAGGAAAAGAGCCCACGACCGCCCTATAATACTGTTTATTTGAGTAATTGATAAAAAGTGTTCCATAAATTGCACTCACATTTGGAAGCATAAATAAGAGCATGTAGTATTAATGTTCTCCCCTCCTCTCCTGGATGGCCCCTACAAGGTTTGCCAGTATCCAAGGGACATCCAATCTCCCCAGAGCCAGATGGTGGCTCACAAAGCCACCCAACATCATCTTTGGCGTGCACTGTGGATCGCGCATGCGCCCGAGCCTGCCTGCTGTAAAGGGAGAGCCGATGGAGACGGAGACCAATACGTCAGCCAACAAGGTTGCTATGATGAAGTATTTCTGAGGTTGGCCTCTCTTATGAAGTCATGCCCCAGTGTTGCCAACCTACCAAATTGAAATTTACTGACACAACAGCCCAAATTTACTGGCACAGCCAAGTTTTTACAGGCATTTCCAAAAGTTCCAAAATCACAGTTTTAAGTACAAATTAAAGTATTTAGGCTACAAATACAATATGCAATTAACAATATGATTTAAGGTAGATAATAAGGCACAAAACATATTTCTTGGTTTATTTTCAATATAGTAAGTAAGTAGCTCAGGGATTAGGAGGGCAAGAAATTAGAATGGGCGGCACACACACACCAATAAAAGTGACACTAACAGCAGTGTGCAGCAGCACAGATGATGATGAGACCTCACTGACACACATCCCAGTGACAGTCTCTCTCCAAGCCTAGTGGTCACGCCAGTCTACTCCAGTCTAAACAGCACTGACGGCCCCAGTCCCAGCCTGCCTTGCTCCCATACTGCAGAAGCTCTGGCCGCTACGATTTTAATAAAAAAATAAAAAAATAAACATTTATAAAAAAAAGGGGGGGGGGGTTGCCATCCAGGGCCCTGGGGACCTCTTGGCCCTTTAATAATAATAATAATAAAAAAATATATATACATTTTATATATATATATATATAAATAAAAGAATATAAAAAATACATTTTTATAAAAAAAGGGGGGTTGCCATCCGGGGCCCTCTGGGCCCTTTAATAATAATAATAATAATAATAATAATAATAATAATAATAATATATATATATAAAAAAAATAAAAAAATATATAAAAAATATATTTTTTTTATAAAAAAAGGGGGTTGTCATACAGGGCCCTGGGGATCTCCGGGCCCCTGGGGACCTCCGGACCCCTAAAAAAAATTGTCCCTTTAATAAAAAATTAAATAAAAATATATTAAAAAAATATATATTTTTTTTATAAAAAAGAAATAAAAAAAAGGGGGGTTGCCATCTGGGGCCCTGTGGGCCTCCGGGCCCCTTACAGGTGTACTGCCTGTACCCCCCTGATGGCGGCCCTGTCAATGCATACAAGGAGAAGGAAAACAGCATATAAGCAATCTCACAGAATTTATTCTCTGCCTACAATTTGTGTGGATTCATGGACAGCAGTACATACAGAACATTCTATAGCAACATATGGTTTGCTAAGAAGTGTACTCAATTATGTCCAAAAGTATGCCAGTTAAATGCACATATACTTAGAAAAAAAATGGAATTTTCTATAATAGTTTTGGGGATTTGGGACATCAGTTAGCTATTTTGCATGCACATTTTTTACAGGGACAAGAATGCATGAAGGGCACACTGATATCACCAGAGGCTACCATAAAGTCGACTAAAAATAAACATCCAAAGTCCATGCCGTGCAGAGGGTATGGCAGTGTGCATGTATGTAACATATGGGTTACTAAAACTGGAGAGTACAAAATCAGGTGCAGCTGGGCATGGTGGCCAATCAGCTTCTAACTTTAGCTTGTTCAATTAAGGTTTGACAAAAAAAACCTGGAAGCTGATTGGTTTCTATGCAGAGCTGCACCAGATGTTGCACTTTCAGTTTTAGTAAATCAACCCCACAGTGTGCATACACATAAATGCAAGCTTTGACCATGGCAAATGCGCTTACGTGACTTCACTTGCTGCTGTTAATTGCAATGCCAGTACACAGCTATCAGGGGCTCGGTACCATTTCTTGAGCAACTTATAGTCCACCTCCTGAATTTGATTAGAAATGGGTGCTTTATGTGCTAGAATGACAATATGATTAATCTGAGATTGTGTGAAAAAATAGTTGAGTTCCTGTTCCCAAGCTTTAATATAGGATGGAGGAGAGCTTGCATCTGCTGTTTCAGTCAAGACACACTTTAGAATCATGCACAATCCCAGGGCACACCAGTCTGAGGCTTGTTCACACCAAGAGGTTTGCGTTCCCCCAGGGTGCACTTTTTTTTATTGAGCAGCTCTATTTGTGTGTGAAACACGCAAAAAGGTGCTGGCATGATTTCTACCAAAAACGCATGGTATTACAGTACCATGCATTTTAGCAGGTAGAATCTTATGTGCACAAAAAAAATACTGCGCAGGTCCAAGGACAAGTGAATAGTGCTGAAACTATACAAAACTAAAATAAAATAAAATAAAAATAAAAATAAAAAATAATAAAAATACTGCTGCAGCTTATATGTCAGATAAACATAAATAATAAACAGAAAAAGGTAAAGCTGCACTGTAACAAGAATCAGCATAAATATCAATTATGCTTATAAGTGATGCACACAAAACACCAGTGTAATAAATGAATTAAGTGAAAAAATTATGTGCAAAAGTTCATGAAAAGGATGTATCAGAAAAGTTCAAATGAGTGACAGAACGTTCTCCGAATGGTGATTAAAGATGTCCAGATGATATTGTGAATCTGTATAGCAGATGACAGAATCCTCCACCACTTATAATCTAACTGCTTACCAGATCAGATCAGAAACAAAGGTCTCTAAGTACTACATCTCTGAAGACTGGCTACCCGGAAGGACGAGCGGACAGTAGAGCCGGCCGGCTATTATCGATACACGCACTTTTTTATCTGCATACTTGTAAGTGCACTACTTTTTATTATTAAAACCATTCTCAACGGTATTACGCTATATTGTTGTTTCTTTCCTCTGGGTTATACTTATGGAGAGAGTTGGGTCTGATGTAGAGGATTGGTGAGATTGGAGAGAGACTGACAGCATTTCCCGGATCCCTTAAATGGCTCACATGTTTATCTGCCTGACTAACTTCTTGCTCTGGTAAGCAGTTAGATTATAAGTGGTGGAGGATTCTGTCATCTGCTATACAGATTCACAATATCATCTGGACATCTTTAATCACCATTCGGAGAACGTTCTGTCACTCATTTGAACTTTTCTGATACATCCTTTTCATGAACTTTTGCACATAATTTTTTCACTTAATTCATTTATTACACTGGTTTTTTGTGTGCGTCACTTATAAGCATAATTGATATTTATGCTGATTCTTGTTACAGCGCAGCTTTACCTTTTTCAGAATCATATGTGCATTTGCTAGTTGCATGGGGGTGTCAAGCTCTGTCTTCAGCGCTGCATCTGCTACAAGATCTTCTGACCTGGGTTTCCTACAGTACTCTGTGCCCTGTTATAATATGTTATCAACAGAACAAGAGGTCTAATGGAGCCCTCTCGTTAACCCGGCCTCCACCAGGTACGTGGCAGGGTGTGTCAGAGAGGAGGCAGAGAAATAGCAATACACTGATCTTCCCAGTGAACAGCTGTGCAGGGAGGGGGCAGCACAAGTCTGATCATTGGAGGACAGGCAACTGACTACACTGGGATGGATGAGCTTCTTTGCCTAGCATGGTCAGGAAAAGCAAGGGAAAATAATACAAGCACAAGGAATCACTACAAAGCGAACAGGATACTTTTAACACAACTACATACAACAGACTGTAAGGGGTTCACTCCAAGTGTAGAACTTTAAGGACATCACCACTCGCTGTTTCTTCTTTTTAAGGGCTTTTTTTGCCCATTTTTATTAAAAGAAAGTTCAGAATACATAAACAATTCAGCATTTCTTCTCCTTCAACATAAACCACATTCTGCCCTTTTCTGGCTTGTACTTGCAGCATCGCCTCTATGGGCTTACACTCCTGCCCCTTGTCTGTGTCCTACAGACTGTTCACCGACCAACTTGGTGCACACAGCCAGGGCCGTCTTAATAGCATCATGGGCCCCTGGGCAAAGTAATGCTCTGGGGCCCCTACAATGAAGACAGTGCAGGTAAACACATCAAGTAGGTAGGACGGCTCAAGGACCAGCTGCTTTGGGAAAGTGCAGGCCCCCCCATGCAGCTGGGGCCCCTGGGCAGTGCCCAGGAGTGCCCTCTCATTAAGACAGCCCTGCACACAGCTAGAAGCCTCTTGCTGCACTGGCTTCCACGTGAAGCTCTCCTGACTCCTAGGCCAGACTTCCTGTGTGGAGCCCAGAACCATGGTCAGGTGACTAGAAATAGCCCAGCACACACCTGACCAGTCAGTAATGGTGATTCTCAAAATCAGGACCCAGGTCTGTATCAATGTCCACCTTTGTTACTTCAAAAATATAACATGTAGTACACAAATCATATTTTATTAGAATTTACTAGCTCTGCAAAAGGTTTTGTTTCAGCTTTTTAGTTAAATAATAGTGGATGGAGATTAGATATTGATTATTAATTGCACAAGAAAACCTTTGATAAGAAAATGAAAGCTTCTCAATTAGTAATGACTTGGACTAC